>NW_020230726.1:0-108771 GCF_003227715.2 Harpegnathos saltator
AGTTTTCGTAATTATGAATACGTTCGCGAAATTTGAACATTTGTGCTTCTTTGTACAATTTTATACGTTCTATGTTACTTATTTTCTTTATTTTATTAAAACGTATTTTATTTTATTTGATATGTTTGTCCTTTATAAGTTTTCCTTTATAAATCTTTTTATTTATTCGATAAATTTTTAATTTTCCTATTGAATATATTATTGCTTTTATACTACCGTTATTATATCGTGTGCGGGAATATATCTTAACAGTCATTAAAAATTTTAACAGTCTTAACTATATCTTAACAGTATCTTAACTATATCTAACTATATCTTAACTATATCTTAACAGTCATTAAAAATTTTAATGCCTGCATACGATGATTGTAACACTTTTTATGAATGTCAAACCATTCAGCATGCATTTTATTAGTGGCATGTATACCTTCATTTATCATCTTTTCAAGAAGTTGTGTGGATGCCCAATGATGTTGCCACGAACGATTAAAAGTCATTAACTGTGTTTTAATGATATTTATAAAAAGATTTGTTGGTCGAACTAATTTCGTGACTATCGGCGCATCTTCGTCTGCATTAGGATATTCCCGATATTCGATATATTTTTCATTAGCTGTTACGTCTTCCATTGGTGTTTTTAACATTATTTGACGACAATAGTTACAATCATTTTTTTCAATACATCGTCGTGCTACATATCCTGCAAAGAATGTAATAGCATTTTCATCATAATTACTTATTATATTCATATTTTCAATGTCTACATCATCGTATTCCTCTACAATTTCTGCATGTTTATCGAACAATTCTGTTTCTGAATCAACATCATCAACAACAACAGCGTCAGTATTATTAACACTTATGCAATGTTCAATCGTTTTCATGAGATGATTCGGCTGATTAATAAGAGCCTCACTTTCAGAACATTGAACGTTGCCCTTATCGCTTGCCAGAATGTAACCCGTAGAAAGAATAACAGACAGTCGTACCATTCTTGCAGTTGGATTAGGATTAAATCTTCCGCGTTGTCGAAGTTTTGAAAACAAATATTCCACTGAATCTTGATTACATAAACCTGTTGCAAGTTCAAACTTATCATATTTACGTGAAAGTATCTTATACAAAGTAAAAATAGCTTGTGTTGTAATCACGAAACCTTTGAAGCATGGAACTTGAAATACTTTATTCGGAAATTTTGACCATCCTGAACACCACTGCACAAAATTAGTCAAAAGTATTTCAATATCAGGATTTTTTTGGGATAATGGCCGTTTTTCACCAAATTTAACTTTAAGGCTATAAGAATTGCAAGTATCTATTACGTTATTCATATATTCAGCAAAATCAGCCGTAGCTTTCCATGTATTAGAATCTAATTCTTTTTCGTCATCGGCTATTTTAATTGCAGCTGCGAATTTATTACTAAATAATTGAAACGCTCTTTTCACGTTCATTGCTTCAAAACTATTTGGACGAATGTGTGCCTCTGTTATATGGGATAATAAATTTGAGCCTCCTTTTGTAGCATTATCGATACACCACATCTTAATAAAATCTGAATATGATGCAATTATTTCCCCGTTGCAATATATCTTATCATGTGTTCTAGGAAACTAGCTAATCTTTTAACTATGTGCGGGAAGTCGAAGGAAGCATAATAGTTTTTATTTTTATATATAAAAAATGGTGTTTGTACTTCAACACCGAGTTGACTAAACGCAGCTTGATTGTGTACACCTTGATCACATGTCACGAGTTGCACATCAGCACCTGTTTCATTTAATTTGTCTAAACATATCTTCACTAATTCAACTATTTCCTTTGATTTTAAAACATTTCAACAAGGAAATACGCTAAAGGTTGTCGCCACGGATGATGTGCATTCAAACTATCAAGGCAAAGCACAAATACGCACTTAGCTCTTTCGTTTCTTCTACCTAGAGGTCCTAGATCGACAAGACTTTCTATTTCATCTAATTTTAAAGAATATTCCTCATAACTTTTTATATACATTTCATCCCATTTTAAGGCACACACTCGTTCTTCCTGAGGTATTTGCGATATTTTTTCTTTTAATTTTTTAAATAAAAATTCCAGGTTTTATATCATACTCTTCTAACCATCTTCTAACTGTTCGCTGTCCGGGAAAATTGCAACCTGTTTTCTTTAAGCGACAAAATGCTGACGCTGAATAATAATAATTTTCTTCCTCTTGTAACGGCCGGACTCCGCGGTTCGGTCGTCGCTACGCGTTTCGCGCGGATAATGCTCGTCGGAGTCCGGGTTCGAGGAGGAGTAAAGCAGCGAGACACTTGAAAATGGCAATAGAAATAACTTAGCTTTATTCTATGCTTACTGAGATACAAGAGTTCGGTCCCGAAGGCGTTGTCGCGGGCCGCGTCTATTAGGCGCGTCGGTACGGTACGGTGCGGTGCGGTGAGCGGTACAAGCGCGCGTACGGACGGATAGGCCGCGCGGAAGGCGGGGCCTATTGCGCGACGCGTGTAGACGGTAACGACGGTAACGGCGCGGTGATCGGTCTCGCTTCGCGACGCTGGGCGTCTCGGACAATTACCGCCCAATACTCGTCTCGCAATCGCTCGCGTATAGATGGTCACCGGACCGGAGATTTCGACTCTCGGACGAACGCACGCACGCAAGTCGCGGAATACGCGAAATGATTTCGTCCGTCGGGGCCGAGGATTCTCGACAGAGAAGGCGTATGCACCTTCCCTTTTCCCTACGTTCGCGGAGGAAAGCGATCAAGTGCTGCGGACACTCAGTGGAGACGGCGGACACACCGTCCCGGGTTCTTGGTCGCTAGACGGATCGCCTAAAGGCTGAGTACGCTCAGCGGAGTTCGCCGACGGACGAACCCCTGACTCAAGGCGGCGGGTAAAGGCGAGAGACTGTCGAGTACGCTCGACTGAGCACGCGCACGCACGAGCCTAGGAAGACGGGAGACGGCCAAGTATCGAGTACGCTCGATCGAGACTGCGGACGCACAATCCCGTTTGCTTAGTCGCTGGTCGGGTAGTCAGAATACGGAAAGCAAAGCGAAACGGTCCGGATATTCTCTTTTTCGGCATACAAGCGTCTAGATTGAATCGGCGGTACGGATCGGTCTGGTGTCTAGAAGCTCGATCGCCGTCGTTTTATAGTTGATCGCGCTACAATTGATACGGCGGCGATCGAGCGGCGCGCCTATCGGCGCGAGGCACGGCGACGGCGCGTGATCGCGGCTGCGCGCGCTAGCGGCAGCGCGTGATCGCCGCGGCGCGCGATAGCGGCGGCGCGAGATAGCGGCGGCGCGATCGTTTCGATAGCTTAAGGTGGCGCAAAGCGCCGTTCTTCGGCCCGACAGGTGGTCGGTCGAGCCGGTAGTAACGAGGTGCATCTGCGCCTCGTTACACTCTGTATATTGTGTGCGCGGAATATGCAGTTGCAAATGTATCATACTTTTTGCAACAGGATTAAGTTTTTGTTTATTTATCAAATTCTTTAATATTTGTTTTTCCGACTTTTGACTTTTACATTTTTCACGCGCTTGTGTCATATATCGCAACTGATAATTTAAACGTTTAATTTTTTTTCATAAATTAAGATTTTCTATTCTTAAAACCTTGATAATTAAATCTGGATTGTTATCTGGATTTTCTTTACTTTGCATGCATTTTTCCTTACGTTTCACATTCTCACGTGTGTGTGGTTCTGGTTCCAAATGCATCCATTCCATGACATCTTCCTCTTCTGCAGTAATGTCGAAAAGTACAGTTCCAGATCCATATGTTCGTACTGCAGACTGTTGAAGTTCTTCTTTTTCTAATATAATATTTTGGTGATTGGGTAAAGATAATTCTGCAACGTCCCTTTGTACCTCTCTTATTTCTATATTATCTTTATGTGCAGAAGAGGCATCTTTGTCGTACGGAATTGGTACAGCATCTCTACGCAATTTTATTTTTTGTGGGTTTTTAAAGGACGTCACAACAAAATGATCTTCGCACAATCCCGCAGCTCGAAGGGTATTCGGAGACCATGTCTCCAACCTAGTATTTCCTGTAACAAAAAATAAAAAACAAGCGAATACGCGTTTATTTCTGACTTCCGTAGCAAGAAATTTGTATATGTATTCCAACAGAATAATTGTGTATTATAAGTAAGCAGTAAGCATCATGAAATGAAGAATTTTATGATGGTTGCACTAAGATATTTAGCATCAAGTCATGGTTTCGTCTGAATATAATTTGAAAATAATATTTGTTCTAAATATCATATTACACATTTCCAATTTAGGATTTTTTTTTTCTTTGGATATCATTATATCAATTATTTTTATATTTAATAATTAATAATAAAGCATTTAATATTTAATAATGAAATCATAACTGTCAGTTTTTCATACTACAAAGCAACAATCACATTTTTCAATATTTAGAGCATTTTCAGACAAAAAAATTGCAATTGGGAAATTATGAAATAACTTTAATAAAATAAGAAAAAGAATTATAGGTGAATGTTATATAAATATTTCAATAATCTTTGTATTTATTAACGTTTTATTACATTATTTTTAAAAACCAACTTAATTTTTTACTGAAAAATTACAAGTACTGTACAGGGTGTCCTGAAATTAAATGTCAAAACTTCAAAAGCGTGTAGAGGATCGATAAAGTAAGATAAAAGTCCTTTACAGATTTGCTCGTTTTAACTTCCTTGTGAAGAAAATCACAAAAAAACAAAAAAAGTGTTTATCTAATATTTACACTTATTCTTTTTTTAATTTGTTTACACTTATTTATTGCTTTACTTAGTAAATTTCAATTCAGATTGTTCAAAATGTTGACCTTTTGCAGCAATGCAAACATTGCATCTATTACTGACAGCTTGTATTGCAGCCAAACACTAATCTTATGATATTTGATGCACAGCAGCCACGATTCGATTTCTTAGCTTAGCCCCCCACACAAAGAAATCCATAGATGTTAGATCGAGTAATTGTGATGGCCAAGATATAAAACCTCAACGTTCAATCCATTGTCAAAAAATCTAAAATAAGTTTTATCTGAAATAAAATTTCAGTGAAATCTTGCTTCCACTGATGAGAAATAATAAAATATAAATGGAACAAAAGAAAGAGATTTGTGTGCAGTGACACAGTCAGTATTTGCAAACTGCATCAATAACATGAACAATCGCTGTTATTCACTGATTCTTTTAGCGAAATTTTTTGCAGTGCTATATTTAGAGCAAAAGCTTCTATTACAACTATAATGTTTCAATAAAAAATGCATTGATTATATTTTAAAGAGTATCGCGCGGATTGTGAGAATTTTGTGGTACTGAGATTTAGAATGCAACGTTGTTAAAATAATATGTAATATTAGAATGATAATAAGCCGAACAGTTGCAATTACAAGGTATCAAACTTTTTTACCATTTCAAAATTGAAACAGCAAAAAACGGTGAAATATTCCTTTTACTGATACAATAAAAAACATTTTTACTGATTCACTTTAAGAGAATACATATACGAATCTGCCTTTCTTTAAAAAAAAAGGACGTTAATATATGAAACAGTAAGATCCCTGCGAGGAATGATTCGTCGATCGACATCGAAAGCCACATAACACAAGATCTCCAAGGAATATGAGACTTTACGAAGTTTGGAAGACGTTTGGAAGTCTTCGGATTTCTTTCGGACGTTCTTAAGACGTAAAACATCCTCTAGATGTCTTTCGGACGTTCTTGTGATCGCGTGCTGTCTAGGAACGACGTCAGTTAGATGGTTGCTCGTATCAATTATCAATGATATATGGCCTTTCATTACATTCTCTAAGTTTCAATTGTTAATTTAACGATTCCTTTCACAAGTCAAATATTAACATGCTGATTTGAAACATAATGCGAAAAGCTCGAAAATAAATGCGAAACAGAGAAGAGATTAACAATGAATGATTATTATTTAATATGCAACTTACAGTTAAATGGACGTCAATTCGACAAGTCATTCTTCGCTGAGATAAAGATCTACCTGCATTGTATATTCATTGATGATATCTTGCATCGTTTTGCATGGGAAACCTGAATAGGCGCTTTCCATTACATTTCCCATTACTGCAATTTTTATACACACAGGTATTTGAATAGCGAACTGCACGGAACTGATTTGACATTATATATTAATTTAGAATATATACAGTGTTATACACTGTATGAAAAAAAATATGAAAAAAAAAGAAATCACAACACGTGACAAGAAAAAGAAAAAAAAGAAGAAGAATAGACGCGATTCAACACACGCGTAAGCACACGCGATGTTTATATATAATCGCGTTAAGGAAAAGAAATATGAAAAAAATAAGTGTTGTGAAATCTCGTTGATTCGCTAAGATAAGAAACACTGAAAATTCGCACAAGAACGAGAATCGTTAGAATACGGATTACGAAGTGCAGTCGTAAAGCTCGCCGCGAGTACTGATGACTGTCGCCGATAGATTGCCACGCTGCTCATGTCAGAATACCTCTCCGAGGGGAGAGAACGTTGAGCATTGCGCTTCTGTTGTTTCAAAGCCAGCAGATAATCACGATTGAACACTCGTAAAGTCAACCGAATTTTAACCATCTCGTAGAAACAAGTGCTTCAACTCATTAATATAAATGTAGAGGAAAGTAACCGAAACAGCCAAAAACCTCCTACAGAAAGGAAGAGATTTAAACAGAAATTCATATTCAGTAGCTTCGAGACATTAAGTCAATTAGACATTCTATGTTAATGTAAGTTGCATATTAAATAATAATCATTCATTGTTAATCTCTTCTCTGCTTCGCATTTATTTTCGAGCTTTTTGCATTATATTTCAAATCAGCATGTTAATCTTTGACTTGTGAAAGGAATTGTTCAATTAACAATTGAAACTTAGAGAATGTAATGAAAGGCCATATTGATTGAGGCCATTGATAATTGATATGAGCAATTTCAATCGGTTCAATCGAAGAGCGTTCCATTGTGTAGGTTACAATTGTGTTAGGTTACAATTGGTTATATAGATAATATTTATAATCGTAACATCGTGAAAGATGCCGATGATTCAAAAACGCTAAGATTTAGTTTCATAATTAATTTTAACCGGAGTTTAAGACTTATTGAGACAAACTTGCATAGTCGTATTGTTCATATGCATAACTGAAGTAGAACAAATAATTATATAAAAGTGAAGATGATGTCAAAATTAAGTCAAAATAATTTTGACGTTATCTTGACCTTTGATAATTATTTGTTCTAGAGAAGGAAACAGATTAATTAAATGTAAAATATGTCTAATATAAAAGGCACGCTTGTACGGATTATGATTGGTTGATTTCCTTGTGCGTATCAATGATGTGATTATATAATTTTGTTTAGATAGGCTTTTAAAGAGTTGTCTTATTCAACCCGACAAAAAATACGTATATTTCGTTAATTTTTTTTGCGGAAGCGAAAAAGATCACATGATTAAAAGATTACGGGTTTTGAGAGTTTGCTTAATGATGTTTAAAGAATATATATACATTTTTGTACAAGTATGTAAGGTTAAAAATATATAAAATATTGCAGTAAAAGCAAAGAGGTTGCAAATAGACGATTCCAAGGAATTTCTAAATGTGTGTGATTTAATTTTTCACAATTATTTTAAATAGCTTTTTATTTTCTATAAGTATAGCTATCGTCTGAACTACAATCGGAACACAAATAATAAAATGGTAGCATTTAGAACAAAAATCGTCTATTTCTGGCCTCTCGGTAAAGTTTAATAAAAAATATTAATTATTAATGAATTTGGTTAATTGTAGTTAAAACGGTAAAGAGAAGTCTATTTTATAATACTGCCAAGTTACAAGTCGATTGGTCAAATAGTTATTGAGATATCGTGCGCACCGTGGAACCTCCTTGCTTTCACTGCAATATTTTTCATATTTTTAATCTTATATGTAGAAATATATATACATTCTTTACAAACATCACCTTAAACAAACCCTCAAAACAAAAATCTTGTAATCTTAAAGAAACAGGATATTAATCTAAAAAATAGAAACGATCAGAAATAACCGCTCGGTACTTCTAATATTAACGAATTATATTCCGGTTAAAATAATATAAATCGTATAATATATTCCGGTTAATATAATATAAGTCGTATAATATATTCCGGTTAATATAATATAAGTCGTGAAACTGGACCTAAGTAAGACTTACGTTAAGCGAATGTTCTCTTGAAACTGAAAACATTAATAATAATAATAATGATAATTATATTTCGATTTATCTTTTTTTCTATACTATCTAACTATCTATCTATCTATTTCTCTATATCTATCTATCCATCTATCTATCTATCTGTCTATCTATTTATCCATCTATATCTATCTTTATATCTATCTATCTATCTATCTATTTATCCATCTATCTTTTTTCTTCCTATGTATCATTGCAACCTATCCTGTTCTATCCATATTTCTTGCAAATGCAAACAATTAATATTACATTAATTTTTATATTAAAATATATTTTTTATACTATAACATGCTGAATTAATAATTAATAAAATTCAACAGGTTATACTATAAAAACAAACACTTACGTAAAAAAATTATTATATTATTAAAAAGTTTGCATTTATTTTTTGACGGAGATCACCATTTTCTCGCGGTTTCCGTTGAGCAACAATATGCACGTTATCTATTCGTAAAATTAAATAATAAAGTCGTAATTGAAATATGATAATAAAACTAATTTCTTTTTTTACTAGACTAAATTTATTTTTGCTACGAAAAGAAAAATGTAACAATGAAATATCTTTTACAAAACAAATAACATTTCATTTAATTTTTAATTTAAATTTATTAGCATAAATAAATTATTCTATCATATACTTTAATAACAAATCATTTTTAAAAGATGTATATATTGGCTAAGAGTGGATTTCTATTACCTTAACTTTTCGTCTCTCATTATAATTCTCTCTTCTTTATTTGGGCATTAATACTAAATATTCTTTATATACATATACACTATATATGTGTCATTTATTTATATATATATTGTCATGTAATTAATATATTTAATCAAGCCGTAAGAACACGAGAAGAGAGGAAGAGCAAGCAAGTGCGCGAGAGAGAGAAAGAACGAGCGAGAGAGAGAAAGAGCGAGGTATAGGAGTAGCGAGAAAAATCTCGCGGCTCACGCAGTCAATAAGCTAGACGAGCGGGAAAGAAACAGATAATATGTCGACGCTCGTCTAGTCTCCCATGTGCTACCTCGCGTGCGTGAAAAATAATTCCTCGCTTCGCACGTTCCCTTGACACGAGACGCTACCGCGTCTTTTGATGTCTCTGGAGCGTGAAAGATGAAAGAAAAGCGGAGAGATGTTCACTTAGCGATAAGATCGCCGTTACCTCGCCTCGTGTTTACTGCCGCGCGCCGCTCAGTAGTGAGACAAAGACGGAACGATTGTCTGTCGTCTGTCTTTTTCTAACCTACTATCCATTGCATGGAAGTAGTACGGACACGAACCTAGGCGCATTTTACTTTTATCACCGCGAAAGTGCGTCTAGCGGACGTAGTTTAGGCGCATTTTGGTCAGATGGCGTATCTAAAATGCGCCTAGCCGTACCCCCGAAATACGGCCAGTGGCCGCTTTCATTCTTCTCTCTGATAAGATTATCGAATTTGAAATACCGGGCGGAGCCTCTCCCGCTTATATGTACTGTTTCTTATATTTAAAGTAAATGAAAACTGCTTGTTTACTTCAAATATACTTCAACGTACAATTATAAAACTTTAAAATCAAATATCTCAGAAACTATAAGCGACCCCCATATAATTGTATTAGGAAAAGTCACTCAGAATTTCATCCTTTATAACATATTTCAAAATAAAAAAAAATCGGTGAGGTGTACCCTTTTTTATATATTGTTACGTCCCGTGGAATTTATTGGATTCAATAGAATTTATTTGATAACATGGATATGACTAAGAGGAAAGCGCCTCTGTACGGAGAACAATACACGGTTTGCGAAACACATTGAACGACATAGAGGAAAACAAATATTGTTTATTAACTTGGATATCGAAAGGCTTACTGTGATCGGATGGCTGGAACATCACTGTTTAGGCGCCCGACGGAACGGGAGAAGGAGCCCTTGTACGTGCCCGTGTTCCTCCTAGCTGAGATGACGCAACGTCGAACGCTCGCGATATCGTACTTCCGGTTTCCGAAAGTCTGTCTTTTCTTGTACGAATTAATTAAGAAGATCGAGAAATTGGTTGAAATCACGAATACACTTGATTGCAACAATTGTAATGAGAAAGAACCAGAAAGAAAAAAAAGGAGATATATGAGAATATGAGAGACCGTCACGAGATGATGGAACTTGAAGATTTTCTAAGTACAATAGTTAAGGAGAGACTTGTGAGCACGCGTCCGAAACGTGTGACAGCCTCAACGAGAGTGAAGAAGCGGGCGGTTCGCCAACGGGCCGAGGAGTCCTTCTTCTTTGTGTCGGAGCAAGACGCGAGTTACTCGATACCCAGATGCAATAACGATAAGAACCCCGCCAAAGTGTCGCCTAAACAGTTCGGTTATCTTAGAATGAAAACGTTTACAATTTTATAGCCAACCGCGAGTGGACAATAATGCGGCAATCGCGAATTTAGGTACGACGTGATACAATAATAGGCCAAGGAAGCGTTCCTGGCGAATTCGGCGCAACAAGTTTAATAATTCTAACGGAGAGCGGCAAACGGGGGTAGTACAATTTTATGGTGATAGGTTTTTACTTCTTTACACTACATTTCTAACGCTTTGATCTAATAACCGGATAATACGTAAGGTTTAGCGAGATGTCGGATGAAAAAAACAAGGTGGAGAATTACGACGCGATATGCCTTGTTTTCCATCCGAGATCCCTAAGAACGAAGCTGGGCCGTGCTGCTGACGCAAAACAGTTATGAGATTCGTAGAATCACAATGCTTATATTGCAGAGTTACAAAGATAATAATAAAAAGATTAGAAAAGTTGTTAACGGTTATAACACAACTTTCTCACACTTAGTGCTTATTTTTATTGTTAAGAAGCAAGAGATGGGGAAGCTGCATAGTCTGTCCGCTATGATAAAAATAATTTGGAATAATAGTAAGAAATAATAGCCAAGCCAGCCCTCATGCAACCGGGCTGTTATTCTTGAAACTACGTAAGCAATGATAAAGCATACGCGCGCTGTAGAAAACGACGTGTCAAATTAACATAAAATAGAAGTGCCGAAAAGAAAGAAAACAGAAAAGAGTAACACAATTCATATGTTGAGTCTAGCACATAAAATGTGTAACCCAAAATCGATATATCAAATTAACACACGCCGGTGTCGGAAATTTAACACAAGGTTTTCCATACACAAAAGAATAGTAAAAGGTATTAAAGCTAACGCACTAGCTTAAAATAAAATGCTAGTCACAATTACAGGTCGTCGTTACGAATGTTAACATAATATAATATAATCCTAGTCCATATCGAACGAGGGAGGAGAGAACCGGAAGTTTAGATTGCAAGATGTACCGCTCGATAAGGATAAAAAAAGAAATAAGGAAAAGGGAGGAAAAATAGGAGCTGAGACGTTACAATATTTACCTTGCTTTTTTTTCCTTTTTTCACTTTTTTTTTATTCTGTCATTTTTAGTTTCTTATTTGTTACATATTTTTTCTCACATATTTAAAATTATTTCTTACACTGCATTTCAAATAAAAATATAAAGACTATGTTGGCTTCAGAAGATAGCTTTTATAACAGGTGCATGTATAAAGAGTGTCAGAATGGAAAATCGACTGGAAAACGGTTATTTAAATTCCCAATGCAGAAGGATGCAAGATATAATACATGGATATTTAATACAGGTAGGTCTTTCTGCAATAATTATTTTCTATATAGAGGAAATGCGGATAATAGTACGCATTTTTTACATTTTGATTAATTGTACACTGTAACAATACGACATACTTATTTCAAACTAAGACTGAATATGAAGTGTTATCTGCTGTGTAGTGACGCTACTAAAAATTGAAATTGATATAGTTGAATTAATAGTGCTTCAAATAATTAACAATGTGAAATGATGCAAATGCATACTCTTGGACAACCTATGAGATAAGAATACACACACGAAGTACAAAAATACGCATTTTTTATTCTATTAATTAAATTAATGAAATTGATTAAATGTCATCCTGACTTACTGCGGTTGTAAATCCTCGCCGTTTTATATTTTTGCGCTTGTATTTTGATGTCTAAAACTAAAGGGAGCCGCCGAACTTCTTAGATCTATTGACGATATCGATATCGCGCGATGCGCAAGCGATACGCGAGGATAACCGGCCGGTCAACGACATATACGCTGCGGCGGCTACTTACAAGGGGAAGGCATGTACGAGACCTCACGGATCGGGATGAATCTTTTTGAGGTTATTCCACAACGGTAATAAACCTTCTGTGTAAAAGGATTTGTCTCAACACCTCTTCGTCTCGGAGAAAAAAAATGCAATATTTACGTCTCCTATTCCAGCGGCGGATAGGCCAAGTATGAAGCGAGGCTCTTAAATCAGCTTCAGTAGCTGCAGCGGCTGGATGCGGCGTGTCAACTTTTTAACTCGAGTTCGATCCTCGGGCCATCCAAATCTTTTTTTTCGTTTTATTGTCTTTTTTTTCATTTTAATAGCACGAAACGGATACGCTAAACAAAGTACGAGAAAGGAATGTACAGGGTGTTATAAAAGTCCCGGAAGAGCAGAATAACTTGAAAAAGATGAGTCCTAGAAAAAATGCGAAGCATTGAGTTTTTATGATTTTTTCCTGGCTATCTGACGGTGACCTTGGACTTGACCTCGACAATAACCTTGAAGGTCATTTCAAGGTCAGGTCAATTTTTTAAAATAGAACCCTATACTTTTGACCCCAGAAGTGAAAAGAGCGGAAAATTTTACGTTCGGATACGACCTTGAACATTGCCAAATTTGACCTCTGAAGGTCACATAAAGGTTTAAGCTTGTTTTAGGCTGAAAACGCGAGTATCTTCGAAAATGCACCTGCTAGGAAGCAATGTTACGCATAAGCATAAGAATATAGAGGTCAACGAGGGACATTCAGCCGTGACCTTGCCCTTATTCTCAAGGTCAAGAGTTAATATTATTATTAAGGTCAAACCGGACTTTTTTAGGACTGAAAATCCATACTTTTGACCTAAAAGTGTCAAGATTGTAAAATTTTACGTTCGGATTTGACGTTTTCAACCTTGACCTTGTTCTCAAATTATGCGTTTTACGTTACTTCACTGATCGTGAAGTCTACTGAAAGTAAAGCGTTCGGAACCCGACCACTGAAGGCAAGGTGTCTCAAACCCAACCACTGAAGGCAAAGTATTTCAAATCCAACCACTGAAGGCAAGGTGTCTCAAACCCGACTACTGAAGGCAAGGTGTCTCAAACCCGGCCACTTAAGGCAAAGTATCTCAAACCCGACCACTGAAGGCAAGGTGTCTCAAACCCGACCACTGAAGGCAAGGTTCCCGGCCACCGAAGGCAAAGCATCTTGTAACTCGGCCTGATATTACAAGAGATGTTCAAAATGTTCCCCATTGACCGTTTGACAGTATACTAAGCGGACGTACAAATTGTCAGTAGCACTCCTTATCATTTCTGGAGGTATTGCAGCACATTCGTCTATGATCCATTGTTGAAGCTCATCCAGGTTACGAGGTTTAGTGAAATAAACTTTATTTTTTATGTAGCTCCAAAGAAAGAAATCAAGTGGTGCAATGTCGGGCGATCTCGGTGGCCATTCGATTGTGCCTATTCTACCTATCCATCGATTAGGGAAAGTATCGTTTAAATAGTTCCGAACAATGCGTCCATAATGTGGCGGTGCCCCATCTTGCTGGAACCAAATATCATCAAAATTATCACCAACAATTTCCTGTATTGATGGAATAATTTGGTCTGTTAGAAGCTGCAGATAAGTTTCTGAGTTCAAATTCCCATTTATAAAAAAAGGCCCAACCACTTGATTAATAAAGACCTGCCCAAACATTCAATTTTTGAGATCGCTGCGTATGTGCTTCAAGCCTCCAATCCCATGAGAATTTTCGTTGTCCCAATATTTAAAATTATAACGGTTTACCTTACCAGTAATTTCAAAAGACGCTTCGTCTGAAAAAACGATATTATGCAAAAAGTTCGGTTACTGATCAATTCTTTGCATCATAACTTCTGAAAATTGCACCCTGCGGTCAAAATCATCTTTATTCAACTCATGGTGGAGATGAATTTTGTAGGGGTGGAACTTAATGATCTTTAGATTTTTGGAAATTGACAATACACTCATTTGAAGCTGTTGAGATGCTTTTCTAATTGACAATCTGGGATTTTCAACAAATGATTGGGCTACTTCAAATTGTCGCTCTTCTGTCGTTTGGAACCTTGGCCTCCCAGATTTTTGGCGGCTTTTATTACTCCCAGTTTCTACAAATCGTCTGATGGTCAAGATACAGTCGATATTGAAATACCTTCGCCTTCATTACGAAAGTTTTCATTGAACAGCAATCTCATTTCACTGTATGACCTTTGTCTATCCCCCCATCCTCTCATCATCAATAGCGAAACTCTCTCATGCTCTGTAAGAGAAGCCATTTGGAATTGAAAACAAAAAATTTGCAAAAATTTGGTATAAAAAATTCGGTTTCTTTACCTTTAAATAAAAATAATAAGTAATGTACCATTAATCGTTAATAATAATATGATAATAATTCAAAACGGACTAGAATGACATCAAAACTTGTTAAATCGATGAAAACTCAAAAACAATCTATTATCTGTTTGACACTGGTAGAATCGAGACAAATAAAAACCTTGAAGCATACACTTTATCGATGGCGAATAAATTTTTCGGATACCAATCCTGGGATTTTTGAGCTCGCTAAAACCGAATCCGACGTCGGATTTTGCAAATTCAAGATGGCCGATTCAAGATAGCGGCCGATATTTAAGAATAACAAAAATTGGATCTCGTTAAAGGAGTTTTTGAAGTCGTTTCTGAAATCGAATCCGACGTTGGATTTTACAAATTCAAGATGACCGATCCAAAATGGCGCCCGATTTGAGGAATTACCAACAATCGGAGTGTGACCTCGTACGTAACGTAAAATCTCACTCTTTGCATTATGGGGGGGGGTAAAAGTATGTGTTTCCAGCCTAAAAAATTAATTGACCTTGATATGACTGACACATAACCTTAAGAACAAGGTCAAGGTTGAAAACGTCAAATCCGAACGTAAAATTTTTCAATCTTGACACTTTTAGGTCAAAATTATGGATTTTCAGTCCTAAAAAGGTCCGGTTTGACCTTAATAATAATCTTAATTCATGACCTTGATAATAAAGGCAAGGTTACGGCTGAAGGTCCCTCGTTGACCTCTACATTCTTATGCTTATGCGTAACATTGCTCCCTAGCAGGTGTATTTTCAAAGATTTTCGCGTTTTTAACCTAAAACAAGCTTAGACCTTTACGTGACCTTCAGAGGTCAAATTTGGCAGTGTTCAAGGTCATATTCGAACGTAAAATTTTCCGCTCTTTTCATTTCTGGGGTCAAAAGTATAGGGTTCTATTTTAAAAAATTGACCTGACCTTGAAATGACCTTCAAGGTTATTGTCGAGGTCAAGTCCAAGGTCACCGTCAGATAGTCAGGAAAAAATCATAAAAACTCAATGCTTCGTATTTTTCCTAGGACTCATCTTTTTCGAGTTATTCTGCTCTTCCGGGACTTTTATAACACCCTGTATTAAATGGTTATTATATTTAATAGGTGTCAATTATATTTGACAAAACATTTAGAAGTGTTTTGTGAAATAATGTGAAAATTAAATTTATGCTGGTTTTCCCACTCTCTAAAATTTCATGTAATATTTCGTATTGTATACATTTCCAACGAAAATTTCAAAGGAAAGGAATAAAATGAACAAAACGATCCAAGGTCGGCATGTTTCAAAGCCTGCAATGGTTCCTTTTATTCGGACCGAGTGTTCTGATTGACCTGCGTCTCTCTGACAATGAATAGTATCCCTTCCTAAACGCCATCCCTTCTTAAACGGCATCCCTTCTTCTTTCTTCAATGTTTCTTTTTAGAACGGCGTTCCTACTTGAATATTGAAAGGGACATGTAGAATATTCTAGTTTGGCTTGCTCACTCATAGCGAACAGACGCATTTTTGTGATAGAATGGAGATAGAAATAAGTGATATGCCAACTATGGATCTGCAGTGTTCCACAAGCGGAGTTACTGAAGAAAGAGAGTCACACTTTCTTGGTGTGTACGATAAGGATGACATAGGTGGTGCTATTAAACTAGAATATTAAATATTAAATATTAAGTAAATAAATATTAAATAAATAAATAATTATTATTATTTAAATAATAATTATTTTTATTTAATAAATAATAATTATTAAATAAATAAGTAAATATCAAATGTTAAATATTAAATATTAAATATTAAATATTAAATTAGAATATTCTACATGAATCCCTTCCAATATTCAAGTAGGAACGCCGTTCTAAAAAGAAACATTGAAGAAGGAAGAAGGGATGCCGTTTAGGAAGGGATGGCGTTTAGAAAGGGATACTATTCATTGTCAGAGAGACGCAGGTCAATCAGAATACTCGGTCCGAATAAAAGGAACCATTGCAGGCTTTGAAACATGCCGACCTTGGATCGTTTTGTTCATTTTCTTCCTTTCCTTTGGAATTTTCGTTGGAAATGTATACAGTACGAAATATTACATGAAATTTTAGAGAGTGGAAAAACCAGCATAAATTTAATTTTCACATTATTTCACAAAACACTTTTTAATGTTTTGTCAAATATAATTGATACCTATTAAATATAATAACCATTTAATACATTCCTTTCTCGTGCTTTGTTTAGCGTATCCGTTTCGTGCTATTAAAATGAAAAAAATACAACGAAAAAAAATTTGGATGGCCCGAGGATCGAACTCGAGTCAAAAAGTTGACACGCCGCATTCAGCTGCTGCAGCTACTGAAGCTGACTTAAGAGCCTCGCTTTACACTTGGCCTATCCGCCGCTGGAATAGGAGACGTAACTATTGCATTTTTTTCTCCGAGACGAAGAGGTGTTGAGACAAATCCTTTTACACAGAAAGTTTATTACCGTTGTGGAATAACCTCAAAAAGATTCATTCCGATCCGTGAGATCTCGTACGTGCCTTCCCCTTGTCAGACAGATCAAAGACGCTTGCGACAACTATTGTCGGGAAATCATTAAAATTTTTTCCTCATTTAATAATTACTTTAAAATACAGGGTGTCCCATTTTAATCCGGCCGGCTGAATAAAATTCGAGGATGATATTTCCCAGAAAAAAATTTCAGACAAATGTTGTTCAGTTCTAAGGGGGACATTCGATGCCATCAACAATTTTGACCCCGGGTGAAGGGTTCAAAGTCATTCAAGATCAACTGTTTTTCTTAAATGGGAACCCCTATTTTTCACATCGGCAATCGATTCTACGTAAAAAAAAATGAAAATTTTGTCTGAAGCATTTTTTTTATAACGCAAACTAATTTCACTTATTCAGCCTCCAAAATTGAAATCTTCAAACTTTCTGAATTTTTTACTCGAGAATGGTGGGGTTTAGGGGGAAATTGCAGAAGACAAAAAGTTCTTGGAATGCTGCAAGGAATTCACTTGAATTTTCGTATAGTTGATCGTGCACTTTTTTCCGCCAATGTTTGGAAAGAATCTTTTATCTCATCATGTCCAGTACCCTCGGCATTAGCATCACCCGATGTGCACCACGTGGAGGTCGCCGATGGGATTTTGCACATCATTGGCCCTGAAAAGGGCCGAGGGTACTGGACATGATGAGATAAAAGATTTTTTCCAAATATTGGCGGAAAAAAGTGCACGATCAACTATGCGAAAATTCGAGTGAATTCCTTGCAGCATTCCAAGAACTTTTTGTCTTCTGCAATTTCCCCCCAAACCCCACCATTCTCGAGTAAAAAATTCAGAAAGTTTGAAAATTTCAATTTTGGAGGCTGAATAAGTGAAATTAGTTTGCGTTATAAAAAAAAATGCTTCAAACAAAATTTTCATTTTTTTTTACGTAGAATCGATTGCCGATGTGAAAAATAGGGGTTCCCATTTAAGAAAAAAAAGTTGACCTTGAATGACCTTGAACCCTTCACCCGAGGTCAAAATTGTTGATGGCATCGAATATCTCCCTTAGAACTGAACAACATTTGTCTGACATTTTTTTCTGGAAAATACCATCCTCGAATTTTATTCAGCCGGCCGGATTAAAATGGGACACCCTGTATATATGTTTATATGTGTTTAGTGATAATATGACACAAAGATGCGCTCCAGCTGATTTCTTATATAGCGACGGATCTCAGCGGCCCGTGAGCATCGCCTCGGCCGCTAAGCGCGGAACGGCGCACAGTGGGAAAACTCATTTTTTGGACAAAAATCTACGGATAGTGCAATTTTGATTACTTCTTGTACGTTAGAGAAAGAGGCGACGTGCTAACTTTGCGAACCTAGCATGTTGTACTTTTATTTTTTATTTTTTGAGTATATTGTTGCAGAACTATTTTTTTTTTATAGAGGAACTATAGAACTATCAAAAGTGCTATCAGAACTCTTATTTTTTTCATATTGATAGTTTGACGTGTTAACTTCACAGACATGCCTTCCCGCTCCGCCACGCGCTCCTTGAACACTTTACTTAAATTGGTTATAAGGCCTTCTGAATTTTTTATCTTTCATTTTCTCGCAAACAAAATTTTCTTGCTCATTATACTTTTACCTAATATTAATGTGCATGAATACCTACTGCTACGAGATGCAGCTAAAAATTATATTTACATGTCAAACCCTTTTCTTGTAAGATGTTACGTTCAAGCTGAATGTAAGTTTTTTCATAATTAGTTCTGCAGCCATATCATGCTACATGCAAGATTTACAGTCCTACAAAAGTTCGGAAGAGTTTTCTTGTATAAAAGCACAAAAATTGAATGACACAATAAAATTAGGGGCAATGATTAAATGAGTATACGAATTGAGGCGCTGGCGAAAGCCATCGAAGTTGTAGGCATGTCAAAACAGATTTTGTATATTTGTAAGCATACTGAAGCATTTTGTACAGAGTTGTAGGCACGTTGTTGGCATTATACAGGGTGTTAAATTTCAAACGTAACAGGTAAAAAATTTCGAAAACTATGAAAGATATCAAAAAAAGCTAAACCATGTGTTACGTCCTAGAGGAGGAACGCAACCCTTTCGTTCGCGAGTAAGGCGAACCTCGTTCGTACACGCGTGTCAGTGAACGGGTCAGGGACCCGACGGGTCCCTTTACTCGGGCACCGACGTACGACGAGTGGTCCGTTTTTCGGTCAGGGACGCGAATCCCTTTACCGGGGATAGGACCATGAGTTGACTGTTGGAAGGGTATATGTGATTTTGAAATCAATTGGAAAAAGAATGAAATATAAACAGATTTATTAAAATAACAAAATGAATTACGGCGCGGTTTAATACAGTTGAGGAATGACTGTGTATGTGTATGTGTGTATGTATGAGAAGTGAAAGAAGGAGGAAATAATAAAAAAAAGGTAGGAATATGAGTAAAGAATTAGTCGGGTGAGGGGGAGCGTGAGTGGTCGGGTGAATTTAAGGGAGTGGATAGTTCGGAGAAGGAAACTGGTGAATAAGATATCGAAGGGGTTGAAGGCGGGGACGCGTGTGTAGGAGAAGAAGGCGGAGTATCAGGGGAAAAACGAGGAAGGAGGTAAGGGGATAGGAGTGTAGGATCCGGGTGATAATCAATTCCTAACGCTATATTAACTATGGCTCGGAGGTAGTGGATCTGGGACGTAAGTTCATCTGGATCGCTAATATCAAAAGCTTCCTCGAACGTTCGGAAAACGTGGTGGAGGGTTATCCCTATGTTGTAATAATGACCCACTAAAACGGATTTCAATAATATGGGGAATTAATAAGATGGTGGTAGAAAAGGTAGAAGCAAAAAAAAACAGAACTTACTGCTGACTCCTGTTATCCTGAAGGTGAGCAAAAATAAAATTGATGTTTTGGTAGCTCCTACTCGATAGGTCACGTTGTGCTCGTCCACTCCCTTCCAATTGTCCAATTATGGCACAATAGCAGTGATTCAAACTTTTTATTTTTTTTTAGTCCCAAAAATAAATAAATAAGACAGAGGACGTAAAAGAATATGTAGTACCGAAACAAAAACCGAAGACGAATTTGAGTCTAAGGACGTGTTTTTACAAGTCTGATTTTTGAGACTAGAATCTATGTGAATCTGTTCCTTCTGTCTCTCAGAATAGAAGTAACGGTAGAAGTTGAAGTAGAAGTGGCCGCGGAGGCGGATTACCGCGGTTTTTATAGTAATAATCGGAGGCAGAAGCTATCAGGGTGGGTAGAAAGATGGCCTTTGAGGAAGGGGTGGATTGGTCTTAGTGGGAAAAAGTCTCAGCCATTAGCAAAGTTAAAAGACATCGTGGGAGGAGACAGTTAGTTTTTGGAGATATGAATATGGAAGGGCTAAAGGGTGGAGCGTGAGTGTCTCATAGTTTTAGGTGGATATATGATTGGCTGAATGAGTTAGGCGCGACAAGCGTAGAGGTGGTGGGTTCTTGAGATAGAGAAATGTATACAAGTGGACGGCTGGAAAAATCAAAATGCCGTAAATCAAAGGCTGGGATCAGATTTTACGACTATCAGTGAAGTAGGCTTTGTTGGTTGACTGATTGGGCACATATGGTTTTGGATTGGGAAGATGTGAGTTTCAAGTTTTAGAGCAGGGATGCTCTGAGTTGCTTTGTTTCACTGAAGGTTTATTAGCGCGGAGTTTCAAGTTTTTATAGCTGGGACGACGGACACACTTGGTGAACACTACCCAGGTATAGGTTTTTACAACAGGGCATTGTTTCTTGTTATGGAATTTTCCCGAATCGCTTTTCATTTGGCGCGACGGCTGTTCGCCAGATGGGTCTGTTTCCTAATTTATATTTATATATGTATATATTCCTATTATAGTTATATTAGGAGAATATAAATCTGCGAGAGGAAAGAATTTTTACTAATTAAATCTACAGGACGTAACACATGTGTTCCATGATTTCGAAGGGGAAAGAGAATGACATTATTAGTTTTTTACTTGGAGGGCATTTTCAAGGTCAGTTGGAGGTCAACTTAATTATTTTAAAATAGAAAGGCCAATTTTTCATTATATCTTTTTTTTTCTATCAATTAATTTTAACAACTTTTGTCTGAATTATTTTTTTATTTCCTTAAGATTTTTTGAAATATTTAAGGACAACTTGGCAACTTTTTCAACATTTAATTTATGATATCTCGGTAACAATTCGTCGAAAGAAAAAATAGTATTAGACTTTTTTACTTTATTTACTATCAAGAATATATTACTATAATAGTGCCCTAACTTTCGTTAACTTACTGACCTTTGGAAATTTCAAAATTATTAAATTAACAAAAGTTAGGGCACTATTATAGTAATATATTCTTAATGGTAAATAAAGTAAAAAGTCTAATACTATTTTTTCTTTCGCCGAATAGGTAGCGAAATATCGTAAGTTAAATGTTGAAAAAGTTATCAAGTTCTCCTTAAATATTTCAAACAATATTAGGCAAATAAGAAAATGTTTCAGACAAAAGTTGTCCAAATTAATTGGTAGAAAAAGAAGATATAATAAAAAATTGGGCATTTTATTTAAAAAAATTAAGTTGACCTTCAACTTGACCTTGAAAATACCCTCCAAATAAAAAACTGATAATGCCATTCTCATTCCCCTTCGAAATCATGGAACATGTGTTTTAGCATTTTTATATCTTTCATAGTTTTCAAGATTTTTTACCTATTACGTTTGAAATTTAGCACCTCGTATACAGGCTATCTTAAAAATACGGTTATCCGGAACTTCCAAATAACTTTATAGGATCAAGTTTTCATGAAAAACTTTAAATACAAAAGTTGTAGAAAATCGAGTAACGGACTTGATAGTTACCTTGAATTTGACTTTAGCCATGACCTTTAAGGTCATTTGGAGGTCAACTTGAAAAATTTAAATGGGAAACCTTATTTTTTATTACACTGTTCTTTTCTATCAATTAATTTAAATATGTTGTCTGAAACATTTTTTTATTTGCTTAATATTTATTGAGATATTTGAGGAAAACTTGATAATTTTTTCAATATTTAACTTACGATATTTGATGATATTTGATGATTTTAAATTTCCAAAAGTTAGTAAGTTAACAAAAGTCAGGGCGCTATTGTAACAATATATTCTAGAAATTAAATAAAGCAAGAAAGTCTAGTACTACTTTTTCTTCCAATAAATAGTTAGCGAAATATAAGTTAAATATTGAAAAGGTTATCAAGCTTTCCTCAAATACCTCAACAAATATTAGGCAAATAAAAAAATGTTTTAGACAACAGTTGTTCAAATTAATTAGTAGAAAAATATAGTGTAATAAAAAATAGGGGTTCCCATTTAAATTTTTCAAATTGATCTCCAAATGACTTTGAAGATCATGGCCAAGGTCAAATTCAAGGTCACCATTAAGTCTGTTACTCGATTTTTACAACTTTTGTATTAGGTGCGCAACTAAGTTCCCGCTGTTTTTCAAGAGATGGCTCCAGTAGTAAGTGCTGGTCGATTGTGACATAACCAAAACGTCATGAACCAAGCTTAGACATATTGTAAACAAACCGCTTTGACACATTAGTGATTTTGTTTTTGCGTCATATACTTTTGGTTGTGTGAAAATGTCTGATTTTGTGCCAAATAATCGTCATTTGCGGGAAGTGTTGCTTTTCTTCTTTCATTCGAAGAAAACGGCGGCTGAAGCGCATCGAGAACTCCAAAAAGTTTACGGAGATGCTGCTCTAAGTGAAACAACGTGCCGTGATTGGTTCCGTCGCTTCAAAGACGGTGATTTCGATGTTGACGACCGTTCGCATGAAGGAAGGCCAAAAACCTTCGAAGACGCTGAATTGGAGGCATTGCTCGATGAGGATCCGTGCCAAACGCAAAAAGAGCTTGCTTCAGCATTAGGAGTTACCCGCCAAGCCATTTCCAAGCGATTGCATGCGTTGGGAATGATTCAAAGACAAGGAACTTGGGTTCTTTATGATTTGAAGCCAAGAGACGTTGAGCGTCGTTTTTTCGCCTGTGAACAACTGCTCCAGCGGCAAAAAAGGAAGGGTTTTCTTCATCGCATCGTTACGGGTGATGAAAAATGGATTCATTACAGCAATCCAAAGAGAACAAAATCATGGGGACTGCCCGGTCATGCTTCTACGTCGCACAGTGTGCCGAAAGTCGTTAAACGTGGCCAAAATAGAAAAAAATAAAAATCGTAATTTTTGGTTCTCCTTTACAGTATATTTTTGAGAAGGTCCAAATTAATCAATTGTAGTTAAAGTATGTCGGAATTCGACTGTATAACGAAGATATGTAGAATGAAAGTTATATATATTGAGATGTAAGAAATAGCACGATTATAATCCTCAGAATGATATATCTGATTTTGCTTCGAAAAAGTTTCCATGATCAAAATGACTTTTCCTGTTTAATATCTGATCCGTTTACTTTCATTTACAAGGAAAATAATATTAGAAAGTCTTATATATATCACATAACAATTAAATGTAAAGAAGTTATATTTTATATACTGTCTATCATCTATTTCGTGGCATACAAAAAATTCACGATCTGCCACAACGTTGTACTTTTGTCAAAACAAAGGTAGGATGTTTATTAATGCTTATACAGAAGTAGAAACAGCGGTATCCAGCGGTTACAAAGATATGATAAATTTTATGAGCAGCGGTCCATACTTATACGCTTACGGTCAAATCCTCTCAGTTGTAGATAATACCGATTCATATCAAAATTAAATTGTCGACCAAAATAATTTACTCTAGTTAAATTTATGACGTTGGCAAACAAACTAACAATTAATCACAAACTTTAAACTTTTATTTATTTCGAACGCGATAACAACTGTTTAATAATGCAATCTAGTAAACATTTTATGTCGAATATGTAACATATATGTTTAATGTTATACACAGAGATGTTTCTGCTATATATCTGACTTTTGTTACATATCTGAAACGCAACAAAGCTTATACCAGGTGTGTCGGTAATTCCTTTCCGGTTTTTTCGCTAAAGAAAACACGTTATTTACAATGGATAGTTAAAATATATTTATTCAAAGTATTAGCCATTTAATTCTATACGTTTTGCCCATCTCTTAGACAATTTATGGATGCCATTCCAAAAGAACTGTTTCTCCTTTGAGCTAAACCATTCATCGAGCCATTTTTTAACTTCTTCGAAATCGACGAAGTACTGCTCTGCAAGCGCGTGCCCCATCGATGCGAAAAGATGGTAGTCGGATGGAGCCAGGTCTAGAGAGTACGGCGGGTGCGATAAAACTTCCCATCCAAGTGATTTCAACACTTCTTTGACTGGTTTTGCTGTATGAGACGGCGCGTTGTCATGCTGCAAAATCACCTTATCATGTCTTTGAGCGTATTGTGGACGTTCTTCGATCAATGCACAGTTCAAATTGATCATTTGTTGTTGGTAGCGATCAGTATTAACTGTTTCTTCAGGTTTCAACAGTTCATAATATACGACACCAACCTGATCCCACCAGACACAGAGCATGGTCTTGTGACCAAAGCGATTTGGCCTTGCAGTCGATGGGCTGCCTTCGCCAGGTGATAACCATGATTTTTTTCGCTTGGAATTTTCGAAATAAATCTATTTTTCATCACCCATTACTATTCGATGTAGAAATGACTTCTTTTCATACCTTTGAAGCAGCATTTCACTGACGATTTTTCGATTTTCCAATTGCCTGTCATTCAATTCATGTGGCACCCATCTTCCCATCTTTTGGATCTTTCCTATCGCTTGTAATCGTTCACAAATTGCTACTTGGCTCACATTCAACTTTTCTGCTAATTGTTTTTGAGTTTGTGTTGGGTCTTCATCCAATAACTCCTGCAATTCCGCATCTTCAAACGTTTTCGGCCTACCAGGACGTTTTTTGTCTTGAACGTTGAAATCACCACATTTGAATTGTCGAAACCACGTTTCACATGTTCCTATGGTTGGAGCATGCTCACCGTAAGTCTCTACCAGCAAACGATGACTTTCAGCGGCTTTTTTCTTTTGATTAAACAAGAAAAATAATGCGTGCCGCAAATGCACGTTTTCAGGCACAAAACTCGACATTTTCAAAAAATTATTAATCTATAACGCTGTTATTTTGGCGGAACGTAACTTGTGTAGTTTTGAGGTTAATGTCAGTAGAATAAAATGACATATGTATCAAATCATAACATTGCATACTTATGACTAGTGACATCTTTTTACATCTTGTTACAAAAACCGGAAAGTAATTACCGACATACCTGGTATATGTAGCAGAACCATCTCTGTACATAACATTTAACATATATGTTACGTATATGACAAAAAATGTTTACCATGAACATTTACGGGGAAAATTGTAGTTTTAACGTAAAATAAACAAATCATAAATTGATAAACAACATAAACAATATGAATATAAAAAACAAATAACAATAAAAAATATAAATATGAAAATTATAAATATAAAAGCTAAAGGTTATATAAAATAAACATTTTTTGTTGCTTTGTTTTTATATATATAAACTATTTTATAACATTACCGTGACAGAAATCTCCTCCTAGGTAGAAATGGGAATCCTTATAGGTAATGAGTATAGCGCGTATATAAATTTGGTATATAAATTTGGTACCTATTGTTATGAGACAGCTCAACTATACGTCCGTTTGTATAGCTAGTACTTTATGCCCGCTTCTGTACATAAATTACTTGTACATGGGGCTAGCATAATATCAGCATCTATTTTACCGATTGGTCTTCTTTCTGAGGAAGCTCAAGAAACTAGGAATAAGGATTGTAAAGATATAAGAGAATATCATACTCGAAAAATATCGAGAATCGCAATGAACGAGGATTTATTTAAAAGACTTTTGCTTTCCTCAGACCCTGTCATTTCGTCCTTCAAACAAACTTCTGTTAAAAAAGCTGATCCTTTTCCTACAGAAGTTCTTCAATTGTTAGCAGCTCCAACTTTGGAAGATACAGTTTTATTGCATGGTGAATAACTATATATCATAAAATAATACAAAAATATAAAAACAAAAAAAAATAAAATAAACAAAAATAAAAAAATATAAAAACAAAAATATACGTGTTATTTACTTAAACAATATGTCAATATTATTTAGTTATTACGCTATTATGTTACTTTCGTATTTTTTCCCGTAGAATCGAGTAGCGTAATCAGTTTTGTTCTACAGTTATTATTTAGTTATTTGTTTATAACAATTCATTGCAACATTGATTTTTGCAACTTCCTTTTTACGAGAAAAATGACTCCTCATGCTACAGTTCTATTTCCAATTATCAGTTTTTGGCTAACCTTCCTGGTTCAGCCATAATTAATTTTGGCCACTTTTCGGGGCTTTCGGCACACTGTGCGTCGTCGGCTCGGCCGAATATTCACGCTGCGAAGGTTTTGCTGTGTATTTGGTGGGACCAGGGCGGTGTTATTTATTATGAGCTGTTAAAACCGAACGAAACCATCACTGGGAAACGGTATCGAACTCAATTGATGCGATTGAGCCGAGCACTGCGCGAAAAGCGGCCACAATACGAGCAGAGGCACAAAAAAGTGATTCTACAGCATGACAACGCTCGGCCTCGCGTTGCCAAACCCGTTAAAACCTACTTAGAAACGCTCAAATGGGAAGTCCTACCCCACCCGCCATATTCCCCAGATATTGCGCCGTCCGATTATTACTTGTTCCGTTCGATGGCACATGGTCTGGCTAATCAGCAGTTCCGCTCATATGAAGACATCTCAAAATGGCTTGATTCGTGGATAGCCTCAAAAGACGAACACTTCTACCGTGACGGTATTCGAGCTCTGCCAGAAAGATGGGAAAAAGTTGTCACTAGCGATGGGCAATATTTTGAATGATTCATTTGTAACCATTTTTTCACAATAAAGTTGCATTTTCATCAAAAAAACAGCGAGAACTTAGTTGCGCACCTAATATTTAAAGTTTTTCGTGAAAACTTGATCCTGCTAAGTTATTCGGAAGGTCCGGTATTTTTAAGATAGTCTGTATATCGATGGATTCGGCATTAAATGCTCTTTAATTTTTGTCCTTATAAAAACTTAAAAATTTGCAAAGGTAATGAAGAGGAGGGAGGGGAAAAGGTAAAATATTGCATTTTGAAACATTTGAATAGATCGATGGAAAGAGTATAAAATACTGTAAAATTTTTGTCCGAAAGACTTTTTCATATACTTCATATTTTAAGATATTAAATAAAAACGAAAAAGTTCGTTTTTTTCAAGGAGTTTCGACTTCTAAATATCGAGATAAGCACATAAAAGAATACGTATTTAATGTTTTTTGATGCTCTATAAAATATCCAATGCCCATCAAAATCAGTGAAGGATGGCCCCGACCCTCTCCTTGTCAGCGCGCAACAAGACGATCATAATTAGTGATAGCAAATTTCAGCCTAGCGGCTCCACGGCCACACGCAGTGGGCCAGAATATCTCTAAATGTAGCCAAAAGTCAATATCTGCATTGATCTAAAATAAAGTTATTGTATTGTTACGTCCTGGAGGAGGAACGCAACTTGACGCTTGCTTTCACAAGCTCCGACGTACTCGTAAGTCTGCGGTGCAGAGCAAGGATCGGAATGATCCCTTTATCTGGCGCGGACGTACGTCTGTGGCCCTTTATTTCGGTCAAGGAATTGAATCCTTTTACCTGGGATAGGACCGTGAGCGACAGTTCAGGGAAGAGTTCAGAAATTTTTGTTTTTAAGTTGAGAATTTTTGTTTTGAGAATAATTAGTTGGAAAACGTGATTGGCTTACAATTATAAATAACTTGGTTTATTGATGATTAGGCGGAAGTTCATAATGAAATAAAATTTGTAAGATTTTATAATGTGTACGTATACATATACAGGGTCATCGAAAAATATCAGACCCCCCTAATATCTTTAGTTAGAATGCATTTTGGAGAAAATGTCCAATAACAAAGTTGTATGGTATCAAGCGGGGAGTAAGATGATCTTGACTTTGACCTTGACCATGTCCTTCAAGGTCATTTCAAGGTCAACCTTATTTTTTTAAATATAACCCCTAACATTTTATTGCATATTCTTATAGCTTATATCGAGAGCTTCTCAAAATACTATAATAAAACATTTTTTCATTTATAAAGGTTTGAAGTTAACAATGTGTTAAGTGGTGTGTGATTCCGGCCTGTTAAGGCAAGAGTGGTGTGTGATTCCGACCAGTTAAGGCGAATTTCATTCCAATTGGTCAGCTTGGGCAAAATATTCAATTGTACCAAACAATTCACAACAAATGTTCAAATTGTTGCCCTTCAACAGCCTGGCAATGTGCCAATCTGTTATAAACAAATGAAACCACATTCCGGTACGTTTCCGGTGGTATTAGTTCTATCTCTCGAGTTATTCTCCCTCTTAAATTATCTAAATCTTGAGGCTTGGTGGCATAATATTTACTTTTCAAGTAACCCCACAAAAAAAAGTCAAGTGGGGTCAAGTCCGGAGACCGAGGTGGCCACTCAATATAACCCCGTCGCTCTATCCACCTGTCCTAAAAGACCTCATTCAAATATTGACGGACAATGACACCATAATTAGGTGGAGCTCCATCCTGTTGGAAATAAATTTCATCCATATTTCCACCAGCTATGTCTCGAATAGCTGGAACAATTTGTTCGCAAAGCATGACTGTGTATACTTGTGCTGTTAAATTGCCTTCAATGAAGAAAGGGCCAACTGGTCTACCATTAAGAATACTAGCCCACACGTTAACTTTTTGTGGATATTGGGTATGATTGTCTCTTTTCCAGTGAGGATTAACGTCACTCCAGTATCTACAATTGTGTTTATTTACATTTCCAGTCAGTTCAAATGTTGCCTCATCAGAGAAAACAATATTATTAAGTAATAGAGGATCGTCGACAATCATCTCCATCATAAGATCACAAAATTCTATGCGTCTATCAAAATCGTCTTCGGACAACTCTTGGACCAAATGGAGCTTGTATGGATGCCATTTATTCAATTTCAGAATTTTACTGACAGATGCGTGACCGATTTCGTGTTCTTGTGCAACGCGATTGATGGAAATGTGGGGATTTTCAACGAAAGACTGTAAAACATATAATGTCTTATCATTATTTGTTGTTGTTTTACGTCTACCAGATCTTGGGCGGCTTTTAACGCTACCAATGTCCTCGAAACGTTGAATAGTACGGATTACAGTACTTTTGGAGATCCTATTATTTTCATTCCGAAAATTTTCATTACATAATCGCGTTACTGTTTTATACCCTCTTTGTTGATCTCCCCATCCTCGCATCATTAACAGTGTTATTCGATCTCTTTCAGAAAGCTCCGCCATTCTTAATTAGAGCAAAGAAGAATTAATCAGGTAAGTGATAGGAAATTGATCTAAATAATTAAGTAGAGAAAAATACTAATTATTAAGTGTTGGTCCAACTATCGATTTGTTTATTTCAACCAGCACTAGCAAAAAGCTCATTGAGCAACTGAAAATTTAATAGATCAATTAATAATATTTACGAAAAAATGCTGGGCTATTGGAAACAAAATGAAGATGTTTGGGACAATCAATTGAAACGCAATGGCTTCTTTTGTTACAGAAACAATTTTTGGGGCTGTTCGTTTTCGTCCACGAGATGACTGCTGCTCGCTAAGAAGAAGACAGCACTGCATCAAAGATCAAAACAATGCGGATCAAATCAGTGATCCGCATTGTTTGCTTAAGAACTTGTATTACTATTGGTGCCTGGCGAGAGTGAGACAATAAAGATCAGCCCACGCTTTCGAGCAGATTCCCGCTAACGCCTTCGGACATCACGCATTCGAGTAGCTTCTCGCGATCACCTTCGGGCAGTTTTCCGCCATAGCCTACTAGCATAACCGCTTGAAGCCGTACAACTTTGCTATTGGACATTTTTCCAAAATGCATTCTTACTGAAAATATTAGGGGGAGCCGATACTTTTCGATTAATGTATTTTCCTTATACCAATTAATTGGTCTCATTATTTCGCGCACAAAAGTATTAAGGTTATGATTACTGAAAACTAAATATTGGGTATGGGAATAAGTTTTAATCGTTTTTTATATAGACAAGAAACATAGTTTGAATATGAAAATATTAAATGATTTTATTCAAAATATTTTCCATCTGAACCGACAACTTCGCCCATCTTTCGGGCAATAAACGGATTTCTCGAATGAAGAATTCTATTTCTTTCGAGGCGATCCAGTCATCGACCCATTTTTGTATGCTGTCATATGAGGTGAAGCGTTCTCCAGTAAGTGCCGACTGCATCGACCGGAACAAATGATAGTCTGAAGGGGCAATGTCTGGTGAATACGGCAGGTGGAGTAGGACCTCCCATTTCACCCCTTCTAGGTATGTCCGGATGGGTTGACCAACATGTGGCCTAGCGTTGTCGTGCTGCAAAATCAGCTTCTCGTGTCTATCGCGCCATTCCGGCCGGTTTTCTTGAATAGCTTGTTTCAAACGCATTAGTTAAAGTCGGTAACGTTGGGAATTGATAGTTTCGGACGGTTTCAGCAGCTCATAGTAGACTACACCCCGCATATCCCATCAGATCTAGAGCATGACCTTTGACCCGTGAATATTGCGCTTTGGCGTTGATGGACCTGGTTCACCTGGCTTCACTCATGCTAGTTTGCGTTTAGGATTGTCGTAGTGAATCCATTTTTCATCGCCAGTGATGATCCGATGTAAAAAACTCTTTCTTTCTTGTCGTTGAAGCAACATTTCGCACGTGACCAAGCGCCTTTCAATGTCCCTTTCCTTCAACTCGTGTGGTACCCAATTTCCTGCCTTCTGAACCATTTCCAGCGCATGTAGGCGTTTTCTAACGATGGATCGATCAACATCCAATGCTGCAGACAATTCTTCAAGTGTCTGACATGGATCAATATCAAGCAATTTCTCAAGTTCCTCATTTTGGAACTTTTTTGGGGCACCATCGCGTTCTTTGTCGTTGACATCGAAATCACCACTTTTGAAGTGTTGGAACCAATATCTGCAAGTTGGCTCCGGAGCATGGTCGCCGTAAACATCCACAAGCAAACAGCATGTTTCCGCAGCACTTTTCTTCAAAAAATAGTAGTGGAGAAGAACTTCCCGCAAATGCTGCTTTTTTGGAACAAATTCCGACATTTTCGATGCAATATGAATACTTGCTGTTTGCATTCCAAACAAAAGTCTTATACTGCGTTTAACAGCTTACATATACACTTTTTAAATCCATGTATCGAAAAGATGCAAGCGATACTATTAATGCTATCTATGGGGAAACGATTAAAACTTATTCCTATACCCAATAATATTTTACAAGATATTTTACATTTTGTGTAAAAAAATTGTTAACTTCAAACCTTTATAACTCAAAAAGTACTTAATGAAAAAATGTTTTATTATAGTGTTTTGGAAAGTTCTCGATATATGCTATAAGAATATGCAATAAAATGTTGGGAGTTCTATTTAAAGAAACAAGGTTGACTTTGAAATAACCTTGAAGGACATGGTCAAGGTCAAAGTTGAGGTCATCATCTTACTTCCCGCTTGAAGCCATACAACTTTGCTATTGGACATTTTCTCCAAAATGCATTCTAACTGAAGATATTAGGGGGGTCCGGTACTTTTAGATGACCCTGTATGTATAAACAATCGCGGTCTGAGCAACATTCCGTGTTCGTTATATCCGATTGAGATCGACGAGATTGGGCCACTGACACCGGATTTCACAATTAAGCAGGAATGCCAAGAGGGATAGAAAAAGGGAAGCAAAAGGAAAGGAAAAGAAAGGAGTGAAGAAAAGAAGAAAAATGAAAAGAAAGGGGTCACTCAGGCAAAAGAAAGTATAAATAACTTGCTGCTAAGTATAAATAACTTACTGCTGGTTCTGTGTTATTTGTCGAAAATAAAGAGTGTAATTGCTGCGTGTAAGTGAAGGCGGCTGACCCAAGTTTGCGCCAAGAAATAGGAAGCTCGTTTCCGCTGGATTGTTCACGATGGTCCAAAAATGCACGAGATCGTTGCACGGAATAATTAACAACTGGCGAAATACTGATTTGTCTAAGCCACTTGTAGGCTAGATTGTTAAGAGACCCTGAAGGGGTGCTGAAGAGAAGATTCTGTCCTGGCTGCGGGTCGGTCGAGAAGAGAAGTGGCATAGCCTTTTCGTTTTACTCAAAACGTCACCTCGGTCGAGAGGGTGGGGTTTTGGACGTTGCATCAAGGCTCTAAGGTTTATGTCCAAATATGGGTATAGGATTTTGTTGCAAAACTTTTCGAAGGTGGAGTTTTAGGGAGACCTAAGATCAATATTGTAAAGGATCGGGTATCTATGGCAGTAAAAGATTTCAAGGTTTCGCTAGGTCTAGTCAGAGGTTGCGCGCAATAAAAATTTATGAATAAACGTGGGAAAACGCATGAGTTTCCGAAGATCAAAGGTTAGTAGTGTCATATGACAGTATGAAAGATTGTCTGGTCGGTCCGTCTTCAAAGAAAATTGTTGCTCCAAACAGGAAGTTATTCAAGGTTATTTGGAAAGGAAAACATCTGGCTAAAATAACTCAGCGGATCTTTCTGACAGAAATAGTGAAACTTCGGTGATTAAAACAGAGAGGAAAAAAAAGAGAAATGTGTGTGTGTGACGTCACTGTGCTCGGAGGGTCGCGGAACATGAACATTTGTTCGTATAATACAAAATTTAATTTGCATTACTTGATAACGAATTTAGAGTACGCGGAATCTGCAGGACGTAACAGTATTTAGAATGTTTGAAAATAGTCATAAGAGAAATGTTATGTTGATTGGATTGTTTTTGTATCGGTCTTAATAGGATCAAATTATGAAATACATTAACACCTTTTTTCATTTTCTTTACTTTATCGTTCATATATTAAACAATTAAATATTATTTTTTGAACCTTTAGTTAACGAATATGATGAGCAAATATTAAGAATGAAAAATATATAAAATTGGAGGGAAAACTAAATTAAAATATATTACGTTCTCTTTTATTGAATTATTACAAGTATATTAATCATAACTACTCACTTCCGATTTACCATTCCCCGAAATTCCACTTTCGTGAAAGAGCAAAAAGTAGCAACTTTTTCTTAAAATATATATCACAAGTAGCATATATAACTTAGAATGCTCTTTCTCGAAAGTGGAATTTCGGAGAATGGTAAATCGGAAGTGAGTAGTTATGATTAATATACTTGTAATAATGCAATAAAAGAGAATGTAATATATTATAATTTATTTTTATTTCCTCCAATTTTATATATTTTTCATTCTTAATCTTTGCTCATCATATTCGTTAACTAAAGGTCCAAAAAATAATATACAGGGTGAATCATTTAACCTGGAATTTTGTAATATCTCGAAAAATACGCATCGTACAGAAAAATTTGCCGAATCGAAACTTTAATATCTCCGAGGGGGGCATCCGTTAGTACTAAATTACGCCCACCTCCACACCCCCTGTGGGCGGGGCAGGCGGCAAATTTGAAATTTTAAATAGGAACCCCTATTTTTTATCGCCGATTCGGATTCTACGTCAAAAGCTACGTACGATTTGTCCAAAAAAATTTTTTCGATTCGCGACAGATGGTGCTGTAATCGTAAGAAATGGAACAGAAATCAAAAGAATCAAAAAACAGAGAAGCAGGTATTTAGTATTTTTTGACGGGCTATTCAATGATGTTACGGTTGCCCCGCCTCCCATCTCCTGTGGGTGGGGTGGTTGGTTAAACTACTTTTAGCGTAACCCAGGAACAACGACGGGGACGTAATAATTTTCTGTTCCCTTCGAGGTGCTTGATTAACGTGAGTCCCCTTGCCTCTCATCTTTCGGGGTGCTTGATTAACGTGAGTCCCCTTGCCTCTCACTGTTCAAGTAAATGCTCGAAATGGTGACCTTGAACTTCAATACAATTGTCGATCCACGTTTCAAATGACTGTACACAACTGAGAAGTACGTCTCTAGTAATATGGGCACAAGTATCCCTGATTCGTCCAATCATATTCTCACGAGTTGTTGGTACTTGTTGGTACACTTTGTTTTTCAGGTATTCCCACAAAAAAAATCTGGCGAAGTCAGATCTAATGATCTGGCGGGCCAATTTATCGGACCAGCTCTACCGATCCAGCGACCGTGGAAATCACGATCAAGTACTTCGCGTGCTACTACCGAATAATGCGCCGGACAACCGTTATGTTGAAACCACATATTCTGTCGCACTTCTAAACTTACGTCTTCAAGTAACTGTGGCAGTCCATTGTCCAGGAAGTCTTGGTACATTTCACCGTTTAAATTGCCTTCAAAGATGTGAGGACCGATGAGTTTGTCGCCAATTATCCCGCACCACACGTTGATAGACCAAGGACGCTGATGCTCAACCTGACGCAGCCAGTGTAGGTTTTCAGCACTTCAATAATGCATGTTATGTCGATTAACAACTCCATGGTTTGTAAAAGTTGATTCGTCAGAAAATAATACCCAACGAAAGAAATTACGATTCATTTGTATTTGTTCCCATGCCCACTGACAAAATGTTAAGCGATTTTTGAAATCAACCCCATGAAGATCTTGGTGCAAAGATACGTGGTAAAGATGATATTTATGGTGCTTTAAAATTCTCAAAACACTGCTTTGGGACACTCCGCAATCGCGAGCTATTTCTCGTGTACTGACGTAGGGATTATAAGCCACTGCGGCTAATACAGCAATTGCATTATCTTCTCTAGTTACTGTTTTTCGACGGATCCTTGTTTTAGGTTGAACACTTCCTTCGGCAGTAAACTGCTTGACAGTACGGAAAAACGAAGTGCGTGATCGCGGCTTGTTCGGAAAACGCTGAGCATAAAGGTTGACAGCATTATCAAGATTCTTGCCAGATTCTCCATAAACAAGAACCATTTCAATTTTCTCTTGTAAGGTTAACACGTCCATTTTTACATTGTGTAACAAAGTAAATTGTTCCTTGTTAATCTTTATTAGATATAAGTACTATTTTCTACAACTAATGTACAATAATTCTCACAACAACAACTCGTGAGAATATGATTGAACGAATCAGGAATGCTTGTGCCCATTACTAGAGACGTACTTCTCAGTCATTTGAAACGCGGATCGACAATTGTATTGAAGTTCAAGGTTACCATTTAGAGCATTTACTTGAACAGTGAGAGGCAAGGGACTCACGTTAATCAAGCACCCCGAAAGTTGTTCCTGGGTTACACCAAAAGTAGTTTATTAATCAACCACCCCATCCACAGGAGGTGGGAGGGGGGGCAACCGTAACATCATTGAATAGCCCGTCGAAAAATACTAAATATGTGCTTCTCTGTTTCTTGATTCTTTTGATTTCTGTTCCATCTCTTGCGATTACAGTGCCATCTGTCGCGAATCGAAAAAATTTTTTCAGACAAATCGTACGTAGAATCCGAATCTGCGATAAAAAATAGGGGTTCCTATTTAATATTTCAAATTTGACGCCCGCCCCGCCCACAGGGGGTGTGGAGGTGGACGTAATTTAGTACTAACGGATGCCCCTCTCGCAGATATTAAAGTTCCGATTCGGCAAATTTTTCTGTACGATGCGTATTTTTCGAGATATTACAAAATTCCAGGTTAAATGATTCACCCTGTATAATTGTTTAATATATGAACGATAAAGTTAAGAAAATGAAAAAAGTGTTAATGTATTTTGTAATTTCATCCTATTAAGACTGATACAAAAACAATCCAATCAACATAACATTTCTCTTATAACTATTTTCAAACATTCTAAATACAATAATAACTTTATTTTAGATCAATGCGGATATTGAGTTTTGGCCACATTTAGAGATGGCTCACTGTGCCACGGTCGAAAGGGTATCATATGCAAACGAAAGCCGCGTATATGTGCCACATGTATGCGGCTTTCGTTTGCGCGTTTCCTCTTCCACCATGAGTTGCGGAGCTGCTAGGTTGAAATTTGCTATCACTGGTTATGAGTAAGCTGTTTCGCTCAGAGTGCGACAAGGCGAGCATGAACAGACTATTTCAATCTTGTTCAGTGCGCCAAGCGCGTGAGAAGACAAAGAAGACCGAATGGTAAGTCTCGACCGTGCGCGTAAGAATTTCCAGCATTACTTGTGTCTATGTCGCGTGTCTGCTCACTGGTGGTGAGACAAAGTCAAAGCGATTCAATTGTTATCCTTCTCTTACTTATGCATATATATATATATATACTACATGGGCTGAAAAGTCTTTGGCCTGACATATAGATGGCGCCACAAACTAAAAATCCTTATATTTCCTATAGAGTACCAACCTTAACTTAGATGCTGTAAAAATTTCATGATATTTCATTGACTCGTGTACAAGTTATAGCTTTCGAAGTGACGTTACCTCTGAATTTATCTTTACTATGGAAAAAAGTGAATTTCGTGTTTTGATTAAACATTGCTTCCTGATGAGAAAAAGTACTGTTGAAGCAAAGGCATGGCTTGATAAATGTTACGGCACATCTGTCCCACCGAATTCAACCATCAAATATTGGTTTGCTGAGTTTCATCGTAACCGTACGAGCACAAATGATGCACCACGTTCAGGAAGGCCAAATGAGGCAGTTACTCCAGAAAACATCCAGAAAATCAGTGAAATCGTGTTGAATGACCGCAAAATGAAATTGAGTGAGCTAGCTAACATCATAGGCATCTCAAAGGAACGTGTTGGTCATATCATTCATGAATATTTACACATGAAAAAGCTTTGCATGCGTTGGGTGCCGCGTTTTTTGACAATTGAGCAAAAAGCGGAACGTGTTCGACTTTCAAAGCAAAATCTGGTCCTGTTTAACCGCAATAAGAAGGAGTTTTTGCGTCGATTTGTGACAATAGATGAAGCATGGATCCATCACTACACACCAGAGTCCAATCGGCAGTCAGCGGAGTGGTTATTGCCTGGTGAAAGCCGTCCGAAGCGCCCGAAGACACAACAATCAGCCGGCAAGGTTTTGGCCAGTATTTTTTGGGATGCGCATAACATAATATTCATTGATTATCTTGAACATGGTAAAACTATCAATAAAGAATGTACATTACTGGATCGATTGGACGACGAGGTCAAGGTCAAACGGCCACATTTGGCAAAGAAAAAAATTTTGTTTCACCAAGACAATGCTCCAGCTCACTCGACTCGCGATACGATCGATAAATTAAAGAAATTGCGCTGATGAATTGGTCCCGCATCCCCCGTATTCTCCAGACCTGGCCCCCAGTGACTATTTCCTTTTTCCCCGACTGAAGCAGTGGCTCGCTGGTAAAAGATTTTACTCGAATGAGGAGGTCAAGTTGGAAACAAATGCCTATTTTGAGGGACTTGACACCGAGCACTATAAGACCGGCATCGAAATGTTAGCGGACCGTTACACTAAGTGCATTACTCTAAATGGAGATTATGTCGAGGAATAAAACACTTTTTTCATTAAAAAAATCGTTTTTCATTGTTAAGCCAAAGACTTTTCAGCCCATGTAGTATACAGGGTGAAGAAAAAACCCCGGAACCCCTGAAAATTTCGAAAAACATACACTTTATAAAATAATGTTTCAGACAAAAGTTGTAGCGTTGGAAAAGATCTATTTACCGATCTTAACAATTTGACCTTGGGTGGCGTCATCAAGGTCAGGACAAAGTCACCTCGGATTTTTTAAGTGGAACTCCCAATTTTTTATTGCATATTCTTATAGCCCTTTTTCAGTCCTTTTCAAATCACTATGGTTTTATCCAATTTGAATAAGCTGTTCCGAAGTTATCGAGTTTTTTAAAGTAAGATATCTAGCCAACCAAGGCAAGATCGGAGGATGATCTAGCCAATTAAGGCAAGATCGGAGGATGATCCGGCCAACTAAGGCAAGATCGGAGGATGATCCGGCCAACTAAGGCAAGATTGGAGTGATCGAGCGAACTAAGACAAGATCGGTGGATGATCCAGCCAACTCGTAAAAATATGAACCATGATAGAAGGAGGGCGTACTAGGTGGCGACGGAACGCCGTGCGTTCGGGACCTGCATCTCATTTTTCGTTCCGAGGAGAGAAAAATATCGAGAGCGCGGTAGTCGCTAGACCGGGAATCGAACCCGGGTCTTTCGCTTGCCGGGCGACTGCTCTAGACCACTGAGCTATCTGACGCTCCACGCTCACGACACTCTCCCCTCCCCAGATAACGTTGAGAGATGTCGTTCGGAAGCGACATCTCTGGTGCTATCCCGAGCGCACGGCGACTACAGAGAGAGGCATTGTTACTTGTACCTGGTGGTACAAGCTGATAGTCTCTCAAAGTCAAACCCCTACACCCGGTAGGGAAGACAAAGAATGAAGCCAGGGTCGCCAGGACTGAGGGTGTAGGCCCCAAGATCAGGAAGAACATCCCACTCAACACAAAGGTGAGAGTGGAAAGAATAGAGGAACCTAGGAAAGGTGAAGACGAAGGATTGGAAGGGAAGGTAACCAAGGTAGTGTTCAGAGTACTGGGCGAATGGGCATCACAAAGGGATGGTGAACGGAAGAAAGAAGAAGGAAGGGAAAATAAAAAGGAGACTCCCAATCAAGGGGCGGGAAAGAATGCCAAAGGAAAAGGCAACAAGAAGGGAAAAGGAATGGGAAAGGCATCGGGGGATCAACCAAATGTCCAAGTCCCTAAAGGAAAGGACAACCGGCAGACCCAAGCCCCGCTACCCCAGAGAGCAGGGCACCTGATGCCGGAAAACAACAAGGAGGAAACACCCGCACCTGTGGCTCAGGAACTGTGGTCCAAAGTGGTGGGGAGAAGAGAAAAGAAGGAAGCAAGCAAAGAACAGAAGAGGCAGGAAACAAACAGGACAGGAAAAGAAGGAAATATGGGAACAAAGGAAGAGAAGAGAGTCAGGCGAAAGGTCCCAAATACGGCGGCAGTTACCATAACGGCGGATAATGACCGGTATAAGGAACTGCTGGCCGAGGCCAAACAAAAAATCGACCTGACTGGAATAGGCATTGAAAAAATGAAAACTAGAATTGGTGCTACCGGAGCGCTAGTTCTGGAAATTCCAGGAGAGGAAAGAGGGAAGCAGGCTGACTTCTTAGCGGACAAACTGAGGAAAGTACTGTCCAATAGGGCAAAGGTGAGCAGACCCCAAAAAATGGGAGAGATCCGCATCAGGGGCCTTGAAATCTCAACCTTCGAAAAAGAAGCTGCTGAGGGAGTGGCGAAATTAGGAGGTTATGAGGTTAATGATGTGAAAACAGGACGAATAAGGATAGCCCAAAATGGATTCAAGTCACTCTGTATCCAGTATCCCCTCCTAGCGGCCAAGAAGGTCGCAGAAAAGGGGACGGTGAACATAGAGTGGACACAGGTAAAAGTAGAATTGCTGCAAGGAAGGCCTCTGCAATGTTTCAGATGTCTGGAAAAGGGACATGTGCAACAAAACTGCACAAACAACATTAACAGAAGGGATAACTGCTACAGATGCGGCGAACCTGGACACCTGGCTCGGGACTGCGAGGCTAGAGCCAGGTGCCAAATCTGTGCAGAAGCAGGAGCCCATGCGGGGCACAGAATGGGTGGGCCATTCTGTGGCCCCCCCTCAGGAAAAAGGAAAGCCATAAGAGGAGCAGTTGAGGGAAAAGCGGTATCCGCACCGAAACCGCAAGACCCTCCTGCTCCTCCCAAGGACAAGGAAGGAAGAAAAGAATCGGAGAAGGGAGATGAGAGTGGGATCCGGGAATTCCCACCCCCACTCCCTCAGAGAGACGGGCCCCTCCCCCAAGCTCTAAACAAATGGAGAGTGAGGAAATGGAGATGGATGCTAAACAAGGAGAAAAACGCCCACGTCCAGTGGAAAGCGCGGAGAGTGACGAGGGGGACCAGCCAGATGGGAAGGTCACCAGCCCTATAGACCAATAATAGACACCCGACTACTCCAAGAAAACCTGCACCGCGCCCGCCAGGCTCAACCACTGTTCGAGCACACAATGGCGGAGCGTGGTGTAGGATTAGACATAGCGGCAGAGCCCTATCACATCCCCAAAAATCACCCTAGATGGTTTGGGGATGACTTGGGCTCTGCCGCTATAGTTTGGAGGGCAAATGATAGCTCACCCCCCGCAACATTTGTAAGTTGCGGCAGGGGATATGTTGTGGCCAAGTGGGGAGTAGTCACCGTGGTTGGGGTGTGCTTCCCCCCAGCAAAGAGCCTGGACCTGATTGGGTACAGGTCCAAGCTCCAAGAGATGGGAGACAATCCAAAGGCACCTCTCAGGTCCTGTCATCGTGGCGGGGATTTCAATGCGAAATCGGAATTGTGGGATCCCCGGCGCGATGACAGGCGGGGGGAAGTAACTATAGATTGGGCCGCAAGCCTCGGTCTACACATCCTCAATGAGGGGAGCAAATCCACGTTCGTGGGGTCGCGGGGGGAGTCAATTATTGACTTGTGGGCAACCCCCGCGGCCCTGAGAAGAGTGTGGACCTGGAGAGTGGCGGACGAGCTCGAGATCCTGTCGGATCATCTCTTAATAGAGATGGAGCTGTCCGTCACCCCCAACGGCCTGCGGCCCAGCCAAACGAAGGAACCCCGACCCGGTAGATGGTCCTTGGCCCAATTAAAAAAGGAGAGCCTAGAGATCTCCTTGGAGGGCTCCACCTGGCCACGACAAAGGGAGGGGCAGGACCTTGACTCTGAGGTCATGGAGGTAATGGACATACTCGCACAGGTGTGCGATGCCACCATGCCCAGAGTCAGGTCCTGCTCAAAGCGGTCCGCCTGGTGGTGGTCCGACCACATTGCTACGCTGAGGCGCAGATCGGTCTACTGCAGGTGGGCATTTCGCAGGGAGCGAAACAGGCTGAACCCGGACCCTGAGGCCACTCTGGCCGCCCGGCAGGAATTCTGCAAAGCAGCAGTAGAGCTCAGAGAAGCCATAGGGGCGGCCAAAGGAAGAGGGTGGAACAACCTCCTCCTCTCGTTGGATGCGGATCCGTAGGGGCGTCCATATAGAATGGTGATGCAGAAGCTGAAACCATGGACGCCCCCTTTGACGGTGACGCTTGACCCCCAGTTCCTCGGACGGGTGATGGGGACTCTATTCCCGAACAGGGAGGACGACCCCGTCAACCCGTACATTCCATCCCCCCAACAGTAGGGGGAGGTACCGGGGATCACAGAGGAGGAGGTGGCCGGGGCTGTCAAGAAGGTCAAGAGCCGAAAGGTTCCAGGACCAGATGGCATCCCCGGCCGAGTCCTCACCCTGGCCTCAGGGTTTATGAATCAGAGGTTCGCGAGCCTGTTTACACGGGCGTTCAAGGAGAGAATGTTCCCCCCAGTCTGGGGGAGGGCCAACGTGATCCTCCTCCAAAAAGAGGGCAAACCGGAGGACTCCTCCGCGTACCAGCCCATATGCCTCTTAGACGAGGCAGGTAAGCTCTTTGAGAGAGCTCTTTGAGAGAGTTATAGCTGCCCGTCTCTAGAGGCATATGTCCCAGGAAGGTCCCAATCTCAACGACGGCCAATATGGCTTCCGAGAGGGAAAATCAACGATAGATGCAATACTGCATCTAAGGTCCTTCTCGGAGGCCATCGTGACGGAGGACAGGGTGGCGGTGATATCGCACTTGATATCGCAAACGCATTCAACACCCTGCCCTGGGGTAGGGTGGTGCAGGCAATGCGGGATTATTTCCGCTTCCCACCCTACCTCACGGCCGTCGTTGAGAATTACTTCTGAGGTCGGCGTCTGACTTGGATGGACGCCGACGGCAAGTTACGCGAGAGGGGGATGAGCTGCGGGGTTCCACAGGGCTCGGTGTTGGGCCCACTACTGTGGAACCTCGGTTATGACTCAGTCCTCCGGACAGCCCTCCCCCCGGCTGTAGCATCGTGTGCTACACCGACGACACTCTCGTCTTGGCCGGGGGGAATGACTGGGGGGATGCCATACATACGGCTAACCTAGCAGTGGCAGGAGTCGTACGCGCTATCCGTAACCTGGGCTTGGTGGTGGCTGAAAGGAAGACAGAAGCCATGTTCTTCCATGCCAAGGGAAGGAAGCCACCCCAAGCCCAGGTGCGGATAGGTACGGTCAGGGTCCCATTAGAGGCCCAAATGAGATATCTGGGCCTCATACTGGACGGGCACCTGGTGCTTCAGAGAACACATAAATAGGCTGGTCCCCCGACTAAGGGTAGTGTCTGCCAGGCTAAGCAGACTCATGTCCAATGTCGGGGGGCCAGACGGGAAGGCTCGTCGCCTCTATGCAGGAATTTTGAATTCTGTGGCGCTCTATGGAGCGCCAGTATGGGTTGAAGCCCTGGCAGCCAGTCGCCCCATGCAAGCGCAAATGCGCAAAGTGCAGAGGGTGCTGGCGGTCAGGGTAGCAAGGTGCCACCGCACCGTGTCCTGCGTCTCCTTCAGGGTGCGTCACCTTGTCGTGGTGAAGGAGCTTTGGGTTGCAATGATCCCTCAGGGCTAGGCCGGCGGAGAGCTTGCTCCCCAGTGTCCTACCGTGCCGGACAGGCCTGAGGAGTAGGTCTCTTACTAAGAACGCAACTAGGGGTAATGGTACCCGAATCAATTCCACTCCTCCCAATCTACGGTGTGTAGGTACCGTGTCTATGGATGAATGGCCGTGGGAGGTTAAAGATACTAGGTATTCCGAAGGTCTCGAACGATCCCTTGGGGGCACCTGGGGCAACCCCCTCGTATTTTAGTCCCCTTACCCCGGCAGGCGGCTCTGTCCTGTAGGGCGGACCTATATTTCCGACCAGTTTCGTGGGAACAAAATGGAGAAATTTAATATTAATACAAACATTGAGCCTTCGGGCATGGAGGAAACTGTGGCGTTGGAGTGTTCGAATGTGGGGAGTCGTAGGGTGCCGTCTTCGTCCCTGGACCTGAGTCATGCGGCAGTCGGGGGACGGGATGGCCTTCAGTCGCCTCCCGTGGGGCTTACGCCTGTGGGGCAGCAGATGATGGACTCAATAAAGAGTGACCTGGAGAGTCAGGATGCTGCGGCTGCGGATGTTCGATCGGGCGTCGATAGTTTTCGGTCTGCGCTCGACAGTGATGAGTCGTCGGCGGATTGCAGTCGGGAAGAGACAGTGGCTATGGAAGGAGGTCCTCTCGAGGTTGGAGGAGGGGACCCCGATGTATTACCCGAAGGATTGGAGGCGGGACCGAGCACCGAAGACGGAGAGACTTGTGGCGCGGCGGGGCCGCCAACCAAGGCCTTGGCAGAGATGGACTCCCCGGTTTTGAGGAGTCCCATGACTTTGTCTTCACTGGGCCGGAGTGGGTCCGCCGAAGCCCTAGCCGTAGTGGAGCTCAAGGAAGGGGTCCCTTCGGGGAATCCGGGTGATTTGGAGACCCCTAGGCCTCGAAGGAAGAAGAGGGCTCTGGAGCAGGTAGTAACTCCCTCCCCGGAGACGGTTGTGAAAAGGACGGTCGGACAGGCTGCGGAGGACGATGAGGATCGAATCCCGGGTCCGGTTGGGAAGGTAGCTGCACGCCGTTTAGGATCGGATTCCGAGGTGTCAGTTATAACGATTGCCTCGGATCCATCGCCCTCCAGGACGGTGCCGCGACGCACCAGGCGTGCCGGGCTGCGAGAGAGGGACGAGACGGGAAAATTTATAAAGAAGAAGAAATCGGTGTCGGCGGAGGCATTGTTGGCAACGGTTTCTAGACCTAGGAAGAAGGTTAAATGTGTGGACTCTTCTACCGGATCTGAGCCTGAGGGATCTTTATCCGGTCCTTCGGGGGCAGTGGTCGATGTTCCGTCAGTATCGGGGTCTTCCCCGATTGAAAAGAGACTGACGAGATCCGCTAAGAAGAAGGAGAGGAAAGAGGCTGATTCGAATTCTGAAGTGGAGGATGAGGTGATTGTGGCTTCCAAGTTAGAATCGGAGTTCCTGGCTCTGCGGGGGGCACCCGTGACTGTCCTGCTAGGCAAGGGCCTGGATAAAGCGGACCTCTTGGAGGATTTGAGAAGGCGCAGTAAAAGTCTTAATGGCCGCATTAGTGGCGGCATGAAGATCCAAATTGCTGTCATTAAAGAAATTGTGCGGGATTTGGCTGAAAGGGCACAAGACCGTGGAGACGTGCGGTCGTTGAGGATCCGGCTGCGCGAAGTGGAAGCGGAGCGGGATGCGGCCAAAAAGAGGGAGCGGCAGCTGCAGGATCGAGTGCGGAACCTGAAGGAGCGCCTGTCGAGGCTCGAGGCCGGACGAGCCAGTGAGGGCGGCGGGCGGGCCTCTGTCTCATCGGTTGGGGCGCCTGGGTCGGTGTTTTCGGGTTAGGCGTCGCATCCTTGGAGCGGTATTGCGGAGAATATGGTGGTCGTGCCAGACATCCGTGCCTACATGGATATGGCGGAGGAAGATTTGGTTCGTCATGGAGGCGAGCGAAAGCGGACGCGGGCGCGTACACCTACAGCCGTGCCCGATGCGAGGGGGCCGGCGGCGGTTGCAGCGCCTTTTGCGAGCGTGGGTTTTCCCTTCCCTCCGCTTGCTAGGAGGAGGGGTGCGGGTGGGCGATCCCAGCGAGCTTCGAATCCGAGCGTGGCGATGGATTCCGAGGTGCTCTCGGTTCCCGTTGCGAGGGACCGTGGTTAGAGGTCCGGCTTTGCCAGTGGCCGGGAGGGGTCCCCAGATTATTGAGGATATTCAATTGGCACCTCCGTTTAGGTGGGCTCCTCCCGGCCCGAGTGGTATCGCCTCTGCGGCCTCTGTATCGGTTGGGGGGGGAGTGGGGGGTGCGACGTGGCAGACGTCCACGAGCCGCAGCGCGAAACGGCGAGCGCGGCGTAAGAGAGCCCTCGCGGCGAGGTTAGGTGCGAACGCCTCGTCGCACCCGGGGGAACCGGCGCCCCCGATGATGGGGGGTCCCCAGCGAGGTACTCCGGTGAGGTCGAGATTGAGATCTGACGGGGGGCCTCGACGAGCGAGTGGTTCTGTAGGGGGTCTGAAACCGAAGTTCAGACCTAGGCCCCCACGTATGGCTGCGGTGGGCCTCAAGGGCAAGGAGGAGGCTTTCTCCTACGCGGAGGCCCTTATGAAGGCCCGGGAGGAGGTTTCTCTGAACGAATTAGGCATCGAGGAAATGCGTATTCGGCGAGCGGCAAACGGTGGGCGCCTTCTGGAGATACCCGGCCCGGACGGACCTGCCAGGGCTGATATTCTTGCGGCTCGGCTGCGTGCGATTATGGCCGATAGTGCCACAATTACGCGTCCCATCGCGAAGGGGGAGATTCTTATCTCTGGACGATTCGGTAATAGTCGGGGAGATTACCGAAGTGGTTGCGAGTGGTGGCGGGTGTGACATTACGGACGTGCGGACGGGCCCTATTAGACAGATGTCTAATGGGATGGGGTCCGTCTGGGTAATGTGCCCGATGGTCGCCGCAATTAAGTTGGCGGGTCTTGGTCGCGTGAGGGTGGGGTGGGTCTCGGCACGAGTAGAGTTGCTCAAGGCGAGATGTTCATCCATCCAATGTTTCAAATACTGGGGTTTCGGTCATGTACGGGAGGCATGTCGTGCCGACTTCGAAAGGGGTGGCACATGCTTTAATTGCGATCCGGGCACGTGGCACGGGTGTATAGCTTGGCGTCTTTGTGTGTGGTGTGCGTGGAGAATGGCCGGGACGGTAATCACCGTCTTAGCTCCTCAGCGTGCGCCGCGCGCAGGGACGGGCGGGGGGCGGCGCCGGCTCGGGGGCCATCCGGCCCGGCTAACCATAAAGCTGTGGTTTCTGCAGAGGAATGTAAACCATTCCCTGCCGGCGCAGGACCTGCTGGTCCGAGCGGCGGCTCGGCTCGGCGCCGCCCTTTGCTTTGTCTCCGAGCCGCGGACCGTTCCCGCCTCCCAGTACTGGCTGGGCAGTGAGAGCGGTCGGGCTGCGCTCTTCTGGAGGTCGGGGGCGTTGCCCGGAGGGTGCCGTCTAGTCGATCGGGGTATAGACTTTGTGGTCGCGGATTGTGGAGACTTTTATGCTATCTGTGCGTATTTTCCGCCTAGGGGGGGGGGGTGTCGCGGCCTTCCTCGGTCGGCTGGACGGGCTTCGGGTTGCGCTCTCCGACCTTCAGGGGCGCATGGTTCTCCTGTGCGGGGATTTCAATGCCAGATCTTCGCATTGGGATCCCCGCCGGGAGAAACGTCAAGGGGAGGTTCTCTCGGAATGGGCCGCCGAGATGGACCTCCACCTCTTTAATGTGGGCGGGGCTAGTACCTGTGTGCGGCCACAGGGGGTGTCGGTGGTCGATCTATCCTGGGCCTCTCCCGGACTTGCGGCTAGGATCGTGAAATGGAGGGTCCTTGAGGAAGTTGAGACTCTTTCGGACCACTTATACATTAGATTTGGGATCGAGTCTCGGGGGCGGTCCGGGCGAGGCGGGGGGGGGTCACAGGGGTTTATCCCCGCTGAGACTTCTCAAAGCTCCGTCCGGATGAGCTCATCGCTTCCTTGGAGGAGCGATGTGCCTTCAGTCCGGGAGTGGTCCAGTCGGCCACTGCTGAGGGCCTGGCGGGCTGGGTGTCGCGGACCATGGCTCGTGCCTGCGACGACTCGGCCCCCAGGTCCCGGATTGGCAGGGGTGGTGGTGGGCGTGCCCCCTCGGTCTATTGGTGCCGAGGAAATCGCCCAGCTGCGACGAGCCTGTCTGAAGGCTCGGCGCGGCTTTACTCGGTGTCGTCGTCGGGGTGCGGGGGTTTACTGTGAGTGTTGTCTTGTGTTTTGTCGAGCCAAGCGGGGACCCTTCGTAAAACCATTGCGGCTGCGAAAGTCCGCGCTTGGGAGGACCTGGTCCGGTCGGTTGAGGAGGATCCGTGGGGGCTGTCGTACAAGCTAGTGTTAAAGCGGCTTAGGCGGTCGTCGCCAGCCCTCATGGAGACCCTCGAAGAGGAAGAACTAGCGAAATTGTTGGATTCCCTCTTCCCGCGGCCTCCTGAACGGAGTTGGGACGAGCCTATTAGGGATATGGATTGGGACCCCTCTTGGTCGTGCGACGAAGGGGAGGTATTGGAAGCCATAATGGGCAAGGCTAGGGCTGGAAATCCGGCTCCTGGTCCGGATGGTGTGCCGGCCGGGATCTGACGGAAGATCCCCATGGCGTTCCTGACGATTATAGTGGAGCTTTTTAATAATTACCTCATGGAGGGGATATTCCCCTCTGCGTGGAGGCGTGCTAGGCTTGTCTTAATTCCCAAGGGTGGCGCGAAGCCGGCCGGGCCACTCCGGGCCCGCCCCATCTGCTTCCTTAATGAGATCGGTAAGACCTTTGAGAGGGTGCTGGTGGGGCGGGTGGAGCTTTGGATGGCGGATCATCCGGCGGCCTCCCTGTCCGATTTCCAGTATGGGTTTCGGGCGAGTAGGTCGACGGTGGGCGCCCTCCTCCGGGTCGGGGATTTTGTGTCGCACGCGGTGTCGGGTGGGGATGCGGCCGTGACGGTCGGGTTGGACGTGGTCAACGCGTTCAACTCGGTGCCGCGGTCGCACATTATGTGTGCATTGCGGGATAAGGGTTTTCCCCTCTACCTCCGCCGCGTGGTCGGGTCCTATCTGTCCGAGAGGACGGTGGAGTACCCGATCCGCGGAGGGGTGTGAGGTCTCGTAGTGTGGTGGCGGGCGTCCCCTAAGGGTCAGTCCTGGGCCCCCTCCTCTGGAATGTGCTTTATGACCGCGTGCTCAGTGCTCGTCTCGAGCCTGGGTGCGAGGTCGTATGCTATGCGGACGACACTCTGGTTTTGGCTGCGGGCCCTTCCGTGGAAAGGGCTTTGGTCCGTGCCACCTTTCAGGTGGCATTCACGGTGGGAGTGTATCGCTGGCCTGGAGCTCAGGGTGTTTGCGAATAAGACGGTAGCAGCTATGTTCCATGGGGGGAGGGCTCGAGGGCGGGCCCCTCCGGTGGAGGTGGATGTTCGTGTGGGGGATGAATATGTGTCTGTGGGGGATCGTATGCGTTATCTCGGGGTGATCCTGGACAGTCGTATGACGTTCAAGTTTCATTTCGAGTATGTTCGGACGAAGGTCGCGACGATCGCGAGGGCTCTGGGCAGGCTGATGCCCAATTTGCGGGGCCCCGGGGAGGCCCGGCGTCGGTTGTACGCAACCGTGATGATGTCTGTGGTTCTCTACGGGTCGCCGGTTTGGGCTGAGGCTTTTGCTGCAACTCAGCGAGCCCGGGTGGACCTGAGGCGAATATAGCGCCAAATCGCCATACGGGTGGTGTCCGGGTACAGGACGGTGTCGTACGTGGCTGCGACCCTACTGGCCCGGATGCCGCCCGTGGACATCTTGGCGGCGTCCCGCCGCTGGATATATGAAAGGGCTCACGATCTTCGTCCGTACGGGTTGTGGACGTCCGAGGCGATCGCGGAGGCCCGGGCTGCGGAGGAGCTGCTGGTTCGCCGGCAGTGGCTTCTGCAGCTCAGGGTCCCGGGATTGTCAAGTGTACGTGTTCGTGACGCGATTCTGCCGGAGTTTAATCTCTGGTTGGATTGTCCGCATCGTGGCGGCCTGTCCTTCCATGTTACGCAGTTGTTGACGGGCCACGGGGTCTTTACAGAGTTCCTACATAAAATCGGGAAGTCCATCTCCGCAGTGTCTCCACTGTGGAGATGCGCGCGATGACGCGCAGCATACTCTGCAGCACTATGTGGCGTGGCAGGTGCAGCGTGAGGAGTTGGCGAGGGGGGTGGGTGGGGATTTGTCCCTACCGGCGGTCGTGCGTGAGAGTCTCCGCTCTCGTCGGACCTAGTGCGCCATGACGCGGTTCGCCGCTGTTGTGGTCGGCCTAAAAAAGAATGCGGAGAAGGCTCGTGAGAGGGCCGCCGGCCGCCGGGTCGTGGGCTCTTCCCCCTCTTCTTCCTCCCAATCGGGGAATCGGAGTTGGTCCGCTCCCTCCCCCGGCTCTGCGCCTTTGTCTTCGTCTTCCTCGTCGTCGTCGTTGTCCGGGGTGTCGGGTTTGTCGTTGTCGTCGTCGTCGTCGTCGTCGTCGTCGTCTGTTCGCCGTCGTCGTCGTCATCGTCGTCGTCGCTCGTCCGTCTCGTCATCTTCGTTGTCTTCGTTGTCGTCGTGGTCCTCGTCATCGTCGTTGTCCTCGGGAGGGGGGGGGTTCTTCGGGTCCGGATGATGACCATCATCATCCGTTTGACCCGGGGGGGCGGGGGTAGGTAGGGAGAGATGCGGCTCTCCCACTTGAGTCTGGTGTAGCGGCGCGCATGTGTGACGGGGAATCCGGATGACTAAGTGCCTTCTTGCATGGTGTTTCCCGGGCTTTCTGCATTCAGCACGCTGTGGGCCGGGGGGATTTTAGTGGGTGCAAGCCTCACACTACCCTAGGATCACCCCTGCATGAGCCCCAGGGTGTGCGTCAGGCATTTCCCCTCCTCAAAAAAAAAACGTCCTGCGTAGCGGCGACGATCCTGGCGAACATGCCCCCCATGGATCTCATGGCCCTGTCGTACCGCAATATGTACGACGGGAAGCGTGAGTTCCTACGCACAGGGGGGCAGGTGAACCGCTCGCCGGGGCTCTCAAGAATATAAAGCACCAGGCTCGACAGGTCCTCCTCCAAATATGGCGGAGATTACTGGCCAATGCCAGGTACGGGAGGAGAACTGTCGAGGCCATCCGGCCCTTCCTACAGGAATGGAGAGAGTGAGAGGTAGGAAGGGCCCATGGGACCCTGACATTCAGGATGGCACAGGTACTCACCGGGCATGATTGCTGCGGTGAGTACCTGTGCCGAATAGGTAAGGAGCGCACGACATCCTGCCACCATTGCGGACATCACCATGACTCCGCGCAACATACGTGCGTTGAGCGCGGAGTCATGGTCCGGACAGTAGGCCGCGACCTCTCGCTTCCAGTAATCATCGGGGCAATATTGGAAAGCGAGAAAAAGTGGGACGCATTCTCCTCCTTCTGCGACTCAGTCATGAAGCAGAAGGAGGAGGCAGAGGAAGTACGACGTAGGGCAGAAGGCAGGGGAAGGAAAAGACGGAGAAGGGAAAGACACCGTCAGAGGGGAGGAAGGAGGAGCAGGAGCAGAGAGGGGGATGCGGACTCTTCGGAGGACGCACTTAGGAGGATGGTGGGTCCACCACCACCTCCCCCTACCCCTCCTGCCCTTCCTCCGACGCGGATCAGGGGAAGGGCCCCGAGGAGGCATGATGCCCCCTACAGGGCAAGGAAACGAAGAACCACGGGAGGTGGGGTCGTGACGACGACTGCCGCGTCGTTACCCGCCACCCCCGCGGTGACACGTACGGATGGAAGGACTGAGAGGAGAGCGGGACTTCGGCCCCGACCCACCAACCGTAGTCCTCCGACTCCTCGCGCGGGAGTCGGATGATACTAAGGGGGGGAGAGGATGTCAGTGATGATGATGTCATCACTGGAGAAAACACCTCTCCTCCCCGTCTACAAGGTCCGTTGAACGGACGGACATAAAAGAAGGGAGTCACTAGGACCCCTCCCATTCCTCTACGGAGGTGGGAGTGCCCGGCGGCTAGGGGACTTTTTTCCCCCCGTAACCGCCGGGCGGGGACTCCCGGTGCCCCAACCAGCCCTCCAACGTAGAGCAGCCGGCTGAGAAGGTGGATTAGCAGGCCGCACAACATGTATTGGCGGCGCCTCGTCTGGTCAGGAACGGTGGTTGAAGCGGACTTCGGCCGACTTCCCCCTTCCTGACCGAAGAGACGAGGCGTGGGGGGGGAAAGAGGAGCGGTGGTCGAAGCGAGCCTTCAGGCTGGCTTCTCCCCTCCCCTGGGGGAGCAGTGGTAGAAGTGAGCCTCGGCTCGCTTCCCCCTCCCCCACCCCACCCCTCAGGGACAGATGGTGTCACACCTGGACTCGGGGCCCCGACAAGCAGTTACGCGGCTCCGGGGCCCCGATGCCAGTCCCTTCGCAGCTCCACCCGGGGAGGTTTTAGCCGGTAGGAGTCCGGAATAACCCTGGCCCTTCCCCGAGGGTCAGGGTATCCATGATGGATTTCCTCCTCATAAAAAAAAATAGATGGCGGGAGCTGGTCGACCGCCACGTCAATCCCTCCTTAGTTCCTTGCGGGGGAGCAAGGAACGAAATACGTTTGGTTCTCGGAGGTTCCCCGTCTCGTACGGCGGCAGGCGCGTGGTCGTCTTGGGTCCGGTCCGCTGATGCCAAGAACGCTGGCTTGAGACAGTCCGCCGAGACTATGGACCCCTCCTCGTACTCCCCAGAGGAGGGTGACATTGAGGTAGGGACTCCCTGCACCTCTGCAGAGGCAATCACTGAAGAGACACCCGAGAAAGCCATCATAGCCGTAGCCCTCACGGACAGGGCCGAGGCGGCAGTTTTGTCGCCGAAGGCTTCCTCTGTGGAAGTAGAGGTGGGGGGGTCGAAAGCTTAGCTTTCACGCCCCTCCTTCGGATCCTTCAGGCCAACCTCGGCCGCGGCCGTCGAGCCCAGGATCTCCTGACTCATGGGTTGGGAGAACTAGGGGCTGGGCTGTGGTTGGTCATCGAGCCGTCCTGGATCTCGGTTTCCAGTCTTAACTGGTTCAAGAGTCGGGACGGCTTGGTGGCCATGGTGGCAAACCCCGTCACGGGTTCCCTCCCCTGCAAATGCAGGAAGAGGAGGAATTCGTATGTGGCGGTTGACTGGGGGCCTATAACCATAGTGGGGGTGTATTTGCACCCCCGCAAAAATAATGCCGGTCTCGGCGAACTGCCCCATGAGATGGGGATCCTAGACGAGGTCGCGGACGTGGTGCGGAGCTGCCACCCCCGGCCCGTCGTCGTTGCCAGGGATTTCAACGCCCACTCCACGGAATGGGGTTGTCGACCCCGGCAAGGGGATCCCCAGATGGGCAACGCCGTGATTGGATGGGCGGCGGGACTCGGCCTCCTGTTAATGAATAGGGGGTCGGCCGGCACCTGTGTGCGGCCAAAGAGGGAGTCGGTCGTGGATCTGACCTGGGCATCCCCCTCGGCCGCCCGGATTTTCCGGGAGTGGGCGGTGGTGACTGGGAGCGAGACTTTGTCTGACCACAGATATATAGTCTGGGCCCTCAGCCCCCGAACCCCTCTGCAGGTGCCGGGCTGCCGCCCAAGAGTGGGGAGCCGGGATCTCCCCCTCCCGAGATGGGCCCTCAGTCAACTAGACTCGGACATGTTCCGGGCGGCCGTCCTCACGGCCACCTGGCACCTTGATGAGGTGCCGGGTGAGTGGGACACTAGCCCCCAGGAGGGGGCTAGGCGTTTGGTGGGCATTGTAAAGTCGGCCTGCGACATTGCGATGCTCCGGTCCCACCCCCGTCGGCGCCGGGCTGCCTACTGGTGGACGGCGGCCATCGCAGAATTGCGAGAGGATGCCGTCCATGCCAGACGGGTGTATACCTGGGCCCGGCGCGAGGACGAGGATGCCGAGAAGGAGAAAAGGGGCTATCAACGCGCTAGGATAGCCCTTAAGGCCGCTATAACCGAGGCGAAGAAGGGAGCCTGGGAGCAGTTGGAGAGCTCCCTGGACGAAGACCCGTGGGCGCGCCCGTATAAGCGGACGGTCGGGAAGATCCATCCGAGGGCGCCCCCGCCAACGGAGTCGCTGAGTCCCCAGGTCCTGGAGGGTCTCCTCGACACCCTCTTTCCGAGGGTGGAGGGGTGCCCTCCACGGCTCCCCACCCCTGAGGACGGGGAGTGGGCAGAGGACTTGGGGGTCAGTCCGGAGGAGCTCAACAGAGCCAGGAAGAGGCTGGGGGGCAGGGACAAAGCCCCCGGCTCTGACGGTCTTCCTGGCTCTCGCCCTTGGCGATCGGAACATGTCCGAAGCTACCAGGGGGATATTAAACGGGTGTCTCAGGGATGGGGTCTTCCCCCAGAGTGGAGGAGGGCCAAATTGGTCCTCCTCCCAAAGGCGAACAAAACACCCGATGGACCGCTGGCCTTCAGGCTGATTTGTCTACTGGACGAAGCGGGAAAGATGTTGGAGCGTGTTATCGCGGACCTCCTCGTCCGGCACCAGTCCTCAAATGGGCCGGACCTCCACGACAGGCAGTATGGGTTCAGGCCCGGACGATCAACGCTGGATGTGATCCAGCACGTCCAGGACCTGACCCGGACTGTCGTGGAGGAGGGAGGCGGGGTGTTGTTGGCGGTATCTCTCGATATCACCAACGCCTTCAACACCCTGCCATGGCCGGAGATTGGGCGGGCGCTCGAACATCATCGGGTGCCTGCCTATCTCCGGCGCATCCTCGCGGCATATTTTGAGGGCAGGAACCTCGCCTACCCGGTACAGGGCGGGGTCATTGGCCGGCGGATCATGGAGCGCGGTGTCCCATAGGGGTCGGTGTTGGGACCTCTAATATGGGACATCGCGTTCGACAGGGTGTTGCGCTCGCCCCTCCCCCTTGGCTGCCACGTCATCTGCTACGCGGATGACACTCTCGTGGTAGTCGGGGGGGAAAGCTGGGGGGAGGCCTGCCTCAATGCAGAGGTGGCTCTGGCGACGGTGGTGGACACCATAGGAGATCTGGGTCTGAAGGTGGCGCCCCAGAAAACTGAAGCTGTCTTTTTTCACGACGGCAGCCGTGGAGCGCCACCGGAAACCTGGGTCATGGTGGATAGAGTCCGCGTCCGCGTCGGGCCCAAGATAAAGCATCTGGGCTTAATGCTGGACGGCCGATAGGACTTCAGGGCCCATTTTAGGGACCTGGCCCCCCGAGTCAGAAAGGCGGGTCTGGCCTTGGCCGGACTCATGCAGACCCAGGAGGTCCGGGGTGACACGCTCGCCGCCTGTATGTGGGAGTGGTCCTCTCGGTCGCCCTGTATGGGGCGCCGATATGGGCGCCTCAGCTCCTGGCCGCTGCCCAAGGCAGGAACCTGCTGCGTCAGGCGCTGAGGACGGTGGTCGTGAGGGCGATTCGGGGGTATCGCTCCATGTCATACATGGCGGCGACGACCCTGGCCGGCTCTCCCCCGGTGGAGCTTCTCGCCGAGGAACGGTGTTTCCTGTATTGGCGAACAAAGAAGCTCCGCGAAAGGGGGAAGGGAACGGCCAGAGGTGTGGCGGCCCTGAAGTCTCAGGCAGCTGCCCGAACTCTGCAGCGATGGGCGGACACGATGTCCGCTCCGCGAGAGTTCGGGCAGCTAACGACGGAGGCCGTCCGCCCCTGCCTGGCGGAGTTCGCGGGCAGGAGAGGACGCGGACTGACGTATCATCTGGTGCAGGTGATGGGCGGACACGGTTGTTTCAGTCATTACCTGCACCGGATCAGGAAGGAGTCCACCACTGGTTGCCACCACTGCCCGGCGCCGAATGACACGGTGCATCACTACCCTGGCCGAATGCGAAGCATGGGCCTGGGAGCGCCGTGTCCTGGCAAGGACAGTGAGCTGTGGGGAGAAGCGGCCTCCTTCTGCCGCAGCGTGCTGTCGCGGAAGAAGGCCGCAGAGTGGGAGCGTTGCCTCGGAGACCGCCGCAGACAGCGGCGAGGGGGCGGCGTTCCCCGGGGTTGGGCAGCGGATCCGAGGGGGCGCCGGCCGATGAAGAAGAAGACAGGCCTCCGGTCCGCCGGAGACCGCCTTCTCGGGCCCGACTTCGCCGACGAGGGAGGAGGGGGATGACAGGTGCACGCGGCACCCACCCACCTCCCCCCTAGAGCGTCGGTTAGTATAGGGGGGAGTGGAAGCCTGGCTGGGGCCGGGCTCCACTCCCCCCCTCCTGGAGGGGAGGAGAAAGGGGGCGTGGAGGAAGGGTGGATTTCCCCTCCCTCTAAGTAAACACCACAAGGCCAATCCAGTCGAGAAACCGACCGGGAGACCGCGTCCTGGACTCCTTTTAAGGGACAGGACGCGGTACACGATGACGTGGGTCTCCCGGAGAGCCCTGGGGCCGGGGTGTCGGGGTGGGAATACGGGAGTAGTCCCCCTGACTCCCTTCACCACGGTCCGAATGGTAGGCATCCCGCAGGGGTTTTAGTCGGTAAGAGTCCGACATAACCCCCGACCCCCCAAAGGGTCGGGGGTATCCATGACGGATTTGCCCTATGTTACAAACATAGGGCTCCCCCCTTTCGCGGAGCTTCTTTGTTCGCCAATACAGGAAACACCGTTCCTCGGCGAGAAGCTCCACCGGGGGAGAGCCGGCCAGGGTCGTCGCCGCCATGTATGACATGGAGCGGTACCCCCGAATCGCCCTCACGACCACCGTCCTCAGCGCCTGACGCAACAGGTTCCTGCCTTGGGCAGCGGCCAGGAGCTGAGGCGCCCATATCGGCGCCCCATACAGGGCGACCAAGAGGACCACTCCCACATACAGGCGGCGAGCGTGTCACCCCGGACCTCCTGGGTCTGCATGAGTCTGGCCAAGGCCAGACCCGCCTTTCTGACCCGGGGGGCCAGGTCCCTAAAATGGGCCCTGAAGTCCTATCGGCCGTCCAGCGTTAAGCCCAGATACTTTATCTTGGGCCCGATGCGGACGCGGACTCTATCCACCATGACCCAGGTTTCCAGTGGCGCTCCACGGCTGCCGTCGTGAAAAAAGACAGCTTCAGTTTTCTGGGGCGCCACCTTCAGACCCAGGTCTCCTATGGTGTCCACCACCGTTGCCAGAGCCACCTCTGCATTGAGGCGGGCCTCCCCCCAGCTTTCCCCCCCGACTACCACGAGAGTGTCATCCGCGTAGCAGATGACGTGGCAGCCAAGGGGGAGGGGCGAACGCAACACCCTGTCGAACGCGATGTCCCATATTAGAGGTCCCAACACCGACCCCTGTGGAACACCGCGCTCCATGATCCGCCGGCCAATGACCTCGCCCTGTACCGGGTAGGCGAGGTCCCTTTTAATTTTTTTTTGTTCACGCAGGGGAAATCCATCGTGGATACCCCCGCCCCCTTGGGGAGGGGCGGGGGTTATGTCGGACTCTTACCGACTAAAACCCCGGCGGGATGTCTACCTGTCGGACCGTGAGGAGGGGAGTTAGGGGAACTGCTTCTGCATTCCCTCCCCAACCCTCCGGCCCCAGGGCTCTATTCCAAAAGCCCCTCGCCTTCTTGTACCGCACCCCCTCCCCCTTTCGGGGAATTAGTGGGAGAGGTGCAGTCCCCGGCGGTTATCCCCGCCGGTTGGCCTGTGGTGTCACCTTAAGGAAAGGTGGACATCCACCCTTCCTCCTTATCCCACCCTCTTCCTTAAGCGAGAGAGAGGGATTTTGGGGAGGTGGACCCGACCCCAATCGGGTTCCCCACCTCCCCCTTTTCCCCCCTATCCAATCATTCAGAGGAGCGGGAGTTGCCCTCCCCGCTCCCCTCTGAATGACGGAGCCTGGCCCGAGGTGGCCGAGGGAGGCGCCGACCCGTGTAGGCCGGCGCTCTCTCCTCGTCTGATGCCACCTCGGGCCCGCTTCCGACTCCCCCTTCCCCGGGGGAGCGCCGGCCCCACCGTCCTCTCCGACGGCGTTTGCCAAGCCGGCGCCTCTACTCGGCGGCCTGCTTCTGGGAGATTACCTCCCCGCAGAAGGAGGCCGCCGCGTCCCACGCTCTCTCGCTCCCGCACATGGCTCGCACCAGGTGCGGGAGCGGGAGCGCCCCGCCTTGGCAGTCCACCGCCCCAAGCAGGACCCGGCGCTGCTCCTTCCATGCCGCGCAGGCGGCTAGGATGTGCAGCGCCGTGTCCTCTTGCTCGGGGCAGTGGTGGCACCGAGCGGTGGGCTCCTTCCTTATCCGGTGCAGGTATCTCCCGAAGCATCCGTGCCCGGTCAATACCTGCACCAGGTGGAAGGACATTCCACGCCCCCTCTTGTCTGTCATTTCCGACAGACAGGGGCGGATAGTCTCGGCCGTTGCGAGACCGGACCCACGGGGGTCGGCTAACAAGCCTTCCCACCGCTCCCGGGTCCGGTCTCTGGCTTGGGTCATCAGGCCCTTCAGGCCCCTAGCCGTCAGCTCTCCCCCTTCGCGGCGCTCCTTCACTCGCCAGTAGAGGATCCTCCTCTCCTCGGCGAAGAGCTCCACAGGGGGGAGCCGGCCAGCGTGGTCGCCGCCATGTATGACACGGTGCGGAACCCCCGAATCGCCCTGACCATTAGGGGTCTGCCTCAGCTGCCTCTTGGCCACCGCGATGGCCAGCAGCTGAGGGGCCCATATGGGCGCCCCGTACAGGGCGATCGAGAGAACCGCACCGACATACAGGCGGCGAGCCATCCTGGGCCCCCCTGGGCGCGCATCAGCCTGGACACGGCCAGGCCGGTTTTGTGCACCCTGGGGCCAGCAGCCTGAAGTGTGGGCCGAATGACCACCGGCTGTCCAACGTCAGGCCGAGATATTTCATCGTCGGCCCGACGCGGACGTGGACGCCATCGACTAGGACCCGGATCTCCGGCGGCGCCCGACGCCGACCGTGAAAAACACAGCCTGAGTCTTCTGGGGCGCCACCTTGAGACCTAGGTTTCCGATGGTTCCCACCACCGATGCCACTGCCACCTCCGCGTGGAAGCGGGCCTCCTCCCAGTTCCCCCCTTCGGCCACCAACGTGTCGTCTGCGTAGCAGACGACGTGGCAGCCGTCGGGGTGCGAAGGACCCGGTCGAAGCCGATGTCCCATAGCAGGCGGCCGAGCACCGATCCCTGCGGGACACCGCGCTCCATAGTGCGCCAGCCTTGAACCCCGCCTTCCTTGGTGAAGGCAAGGTCTCTGTCCTCGAAGTAGGCGGACATTATCCGCCGGAAATAGGCGGGCACCTCGAAGTGCTCGAGGGCCCATCCTACCTCCGGCCAGGGCAGGGTGTTGAAGGCGTTGGAAATGTCTAGTGACACCGCCAACAACACCCTAGGCGAGGTCCCTGCCCTCAAAATAGGCCGCGAGGATGCGTCGGAGATAGGCAGGCACCCGATGATGTTCGAGCGCCCGCCCAATCTCCGGCCATGGCAGGGTGTTGAAGGCGTTGATGATATCGAGAGATACCGCCAACAACACCCCGCCCCCCTCCTCCGCGACAGTCTGGGATGTGCTGGATCGCATCCAGCGTTGATCGTCCGGGCCTAAACCCATATTGCCTGTCGTGGAGGTCCGGCCCATTTGAGAACAGGTGCCGGACGAGGAGGTCCGCGATGACACGCTCCAACATCTTTCCCGCTTCGTCCAGTAGACAAATCGGCCTGAGGGCCAGCGGTCCACCGGGTGTTTTGCTCGCCTTTGGGAGGAGGACCAATTTGGCCCTCCTCTACTCTGGGGGGAAGACTCCATCCCTGAGACACCCGTTTAATATCCCCCTGGTAGCTTCGGACATGTTCCGATCGCCAAGGGCGAGAGCCCAGGCGCAGCCAGGAAGACCGTCAGGGCCGGGGGCTTTGTCCCTGCCCCCCAGCCTCTTCCTGGCTCTGGTAAGCTCCTCCGGACTGACCCCCAAGTCCTCTGCCCACTCCCCGTCCTCAGGGACGGGGAGCCGTGGAGGGCCCCCCTCCAAGAGGAAAGAGGGTGTCGAGGAGGCCCTCCAGGACCTGGGGATCCAGCGACTCCGTTGGCTGATGTGCTCAGTCCTCTTAAAAACGTGAGAGCAATCATAGGTGTTCTTCAGGCGGAAAGGCTTTGGCGTCACCTGATAAGCCGTGGGTACCAGCGTGATCTCCCGGATGAGGCGACAAAAATCCGTCAGGAAGGCACGTGGACAGGCTGGCTGGTCCTGCGTGACGAAGAATTCGCCTGGAATTCTTAGCGCCGTGCTGTAAAGCATCTTTGCCGCTAATGCGTGTAAGTCCTGCTTCACATAGGTGCGAAGTCCCCGCAGGACCATTGGTAGGAGGTCTGGCCATGGCGTTTGAGGGCTGCACATGAGGATAGCTTTGAGCGACCGGTGGAACCGCTCTACTAGGCTATTGGACTGCGAGTGGTACGGCGCGGACCTGATGCGCTTGGCGCCGATGAGCTGCGCTAGAGCCGTGAAAAGTGCCGATTCGAATTGCGCGCCCTGATCAGAAGTGATCGTCAGCGGTGTCCCATAGTGGCAGATCCAGTGCTCGAAGATGGCAGCGGCAACTTTCTGTGCCTGCATGTCACGAAGAGGCACGGCGATTGGCCATCTGGGGAACCTGTTCATCGCTGTAAGACAGTATTGACGACCTGCAACAAGAGGCAGCTTGACTATGTCTACATGGACGTGGTCCAACTGATTGTTGGGTATGTTGAACCGGCCAAGTGCTGATTGGTTGTGTCAGTGAACCTTGGCGCGCTGGTAAGGCTCGCATTCCCGGGCCCAGCGGGCGACATCTTTCTTGATTCCCGGCCAGAAGAAACGCTGCGCTGCTTCCCTCACTAAGGCTCCGCCGCTAGGGTGTGATAGCCCGTGGACTACGTTGAACGCCCGCCGTCGGAGCGAAGCTGGCAGGTAGGGTCTTACTCTAGGTAGGGTCGGGTCGACGACGCTGCAGCCGATGTCGCGATCCTTGATAGAGAGGCGGTGCAGCGACACTGCGGTACTGTCCCGCAGATGCGGAAGCTCGTCGTCGCTGTCCTGCGCGTTAGCGATGGTAGCGTCCAAGGTGATTGGCATATCGATGGTGCAGGCCCTTGAAAGCGTGTTGGCAACGACGTTCTCCTACCCCTTGACATGCTCCAGCGTCAGTTGGAACTGGAGGATATAGTCCAGTTGTCGTTGCTGGCGAGGAGAAGCCTTGTTCGCTCGTTGATACGGAGCGAATACGATGGGCCGATGATCAGTGCGCACCCAGAACTACCATCCTTTCAGAATCCTCTGGAAGTATTTAATGGCTGCGAACTCCCCTTGGGGAAGAAGAGGAGGAGGGGGACAAGAAAGAAGGGAGGACCAAGCACCAAAGGGGAGGCAGGTGGGTCCCCCCCGACCAAGGACGAAGGAAGGAAAAGGAGGGCAGAGGAGACCCCCCTCTACATCTAAGAGAAAAGGAGGAACAGGAGTGGCCGGTCGGGACACTCGCACAGTGATGGAACTAGCGGAGAGGAAGGTCAGGGTGACCCCCCTACAGCGAGGGAAACCAAGGAATGGACGGGGGAGGCCAAACTGGCTTCCCCTGTCACGAGGGAACAGTTGGAAGAGACTGTGACGGAGGCCCTAACCGCCATGGATGCAACACCGGAGGAGCCAAGGGTCGAACCGAAAGCCCAGAGGGGTAAAAAGAAAACGGAGAAGAGGCAGGTCCCGGCAAAGAGGGAGGACTTGGAGACAAAAGAGGAGGACTCGTTATCTCCGCAGGAGGGAACTAGGGAAAAGATAAGGAGGGTGGAGGAAGACGCCACACCCCCAAGACGGCGCGTAGTCCGAGCTATTACGCGAATAGTTTGCAGTCGACTTACGTCTACTGGGCGCCGGGAAACGCGTCTCCGGCGCGGTGATCGCGTACGCTCGATGAGGCTTGCACGGAAACGAGTACGCTCGTTTTTTATACGGGCGTCGGGCGAGCACACTCGCCCCAGGAGAAATAGAGAACTCTCTATTTCGGTGCGGTGGACGAGAACTCTCGTCCCAGGAAACACGCAGAGAACTCTCTGGTCGGATGGGAAGCGCGAGGACTCTCGCGCTAGAATTCCGAGCACTCTCGGATAGACGTACGAGACGAGGCGTCTCAATGTGTTGCGGTGATTGGCTCAGCGCCTTATATCGGGCCGCCCGTGCGACTTTCGATCCCGCCCCACTCCGCGGCTCGCCTCGCTTGGCACGCGACGGCCTCATACTGCGCGCGCCGTGGCGTTCATTGCCTCCACGAGCCCGCCGCGTGCTCGCTCGCTCGTGCTCGCTCGCCTATGCTCGCTCGCTCGCTTATGCTTCCTCCCGGTGACCGTGGTATCCGCGGGCGCATAATGCACGGCTTGAGTCGTGACGATCGGAGGATCATTACAACATTATGGTACAGGACTTTTTTGTTCCTCTCACTTAGCTCTAAGTCTCTACGGAGCCCGTATGCCAAAGTTCTGAGGCACCCTGTATATTTGAGAAAACCCCCCTGAGACAACCCTATATATACATATATACAGGTATAAAAAATATATACGTATATATGTATATATATTCTCGCGCACTCGCGAGACGAATTCCAACGGGCGGAGAAGAATCACTGAACACTGGGTAAAAGAACGAAAAGCTTTATTTACAGCAAAGCTGAACCGCCGCAAACTCTCTTGCGCTAGAATTATAAAAGCTAAAATTTGAAGATTTTGAAATTTCAAAAGTCAGTAAGTTAACAAAAGTCAAGGCGCTATTGTAACAATATATTGTTGAAACTAAATAAAGCAAGAAGATCTAGTACTACTTTTTCTTCCAACAAATAGTTAGCGAGATATCGTAAGTTAAATATTGAAAAAGTTATCAAGTTTTTCTCAAATACCCAAAAAAATATTAGACAAGTAAAGAAATATTTTTGACAGAAGTAGTTCAAATTAACTAGTAGAAAAAAACAGTGTAATAAAAAATAAGGTTTCCCATTTAAAAAACACAAGTTGACCTTCAAATGACCTTGATAGAAATCAAGGTTAAATTCAAGGTCATCATAAAATAGCATACTTAAATCCCTACAACTTTTATTGAGATCATTTTCCTTGAAACTTCAATACTGAAGAGTTATTTGGGGTAAGACATAAATATGGTGCAGGTGCTGACCGGGCATGGGTGCTTCGGTCGGTACCTGCACCGGATTGGAAGGGAGTCCACTGCGGGATGCCACCACTGTCCGGCGCTTGAGGACACAGTGCAGCACACCTTGACCAGCGCTAACCAGGCTGACCAGCACAGTGTCCTCGCCCGGGAAGTGGGGTGCCGGGAAGAAGGGAAAACCTTCTCGCTCCTGCGCCTGCTCAAAACAATGTGCGGGAGCGAGGAGGTATGGGGAGCAGCGGCCTCTTCTTGCCGGGATGTAATGTCCTGCAAGGAGACCGCCGAGTGGGAGCGTCGTCCATCTCATCACAATCCGCGACGGAAGAGGCAACGCTCCCCAGGGGGAGGGGGGAAGTGCGCTCGAAGTGGCGCCGGCCGAGGAGAGGCCACCGGCTCGCCGAAGGCCGCCTCCTCGGACGCCTCGGGCCCGACTTCGACGCAGCAATGGGGAGTGGGTGAGAGGGAATGAACCCTCTCACCTACCAGTGGCGTCGGTAATGGTGGGGTGAAAGGGGAGAGTGGGGCCCGGTTGGGGCTGGGCCTCACTCCCCTGCTCTCCCTACATACCCAGTACGTAGGAGGGGAAAGGGGGCTGAGAAGGGAGGATAGGTTTCCCCTCCCTCCTAAATTAAACCGGAAGGCCAACCTAGTCGGATAACTGACCAGGGCACCGCGCCCTAAACTTCCAGCTAGGGAGGGGCGCGGTAATTGGGCGTGGGACTCCAGGAGAACCCTGGGGCCGGGGTGTCGGGGAAGGAATGCAGGCGCAGTTCCCCTGACTCCCCCCACTTCGGTTCGAGCGGTAGGCACCCCGCAGGGGTTTTAGTCGGTAAGAGTCCGACATAACCCCCGACCCCCCAAGGGTCGGGGGTATCCATGATGGATTTCCCCTCCGTGACAAAAAAAAAGTTTTGAAGGAGGTCCTGGATATTGGGTAGCGAGTAACGGTCTGGAATGATGTTGGCATTGAGGCGGCGGTAATCGCCGGTAGCTCGCCATCCTCCGGACTTCTTCTGAACCAGGTGGACTGGCCCACTGTTTCGAGGAGAGGCGCACGATGCCCTTGGCTCGCAGAGCGTCGAATTCCGCCTTGGCCGCGGCGAGTCCCTCACCGCACAGCCTGCGAGGCCGCTCGAAGCACGGCAGACCCGTGGTCATTATGTGGTGGCGCACTCCCTCTTGATCAGCAGCCGGGGAGGCGCGGTCGGCGAACTCCGCCAGGATGCGGGCGTAACGTACGCCTAGCTGACCCGCCGGGATGTTAGCTTCGTGCCGCACTGCAACGCTGTGGACTCTGGCTCGGCACATGATGCCTTGGACCTGAAGCGAAGTGAGCGAGTCGATGACTCGATGGCCAGCAACGTCTACCAAGAAGCCGAAGGGTGCCAGGAAGTCGGTCCCTAAAATGGCGGTCTGCCACTCGTCTACGACGAAGTGCCACTCGAAGTCCTTGCGGAGCGCCATGGAAGAAGCGTTGGCGGCAAGCAGCGTGAGTCTCTGTATTGCGAGTCTGTCCCGGATCTGCGACTTGAGTAGCAAGGAGATGACAGAGTCTGAGTCCACCAAGAATTTGAGACTAGTTTTGCGCTCAAAGACATGCAGTCGATTCTTCGGGATGAGAGACTCCGCGTCCGGCGACTACTCCGGCGCGGGCGCGATTAATTTCCCGGCGCAGCTGCAGCGACGAAGAAGGATCCGGGGAACGCGCACGGCGTTACGTATTATCGTGCGTCAGCTCCCCATCGCCGGTGGTAATGGCACCAGCTTTCTCGATTGTCCGCCGGCGACCTCGTGCGCGATCTGGCACGCAGCTGTGAAGAAGAACGTCGTCCCTCACTAGGAGGCAGATGAGCCAGGCGGCTGAGGATGTCCCGCTGAGTCCGAAGGTACTGCGGCAGATGGCGGGAGCTGGTCGACCACTACATATTCACGCGAACCAACTAGTTGGAGGGGGGCACAATTTAGAGTTTCGCTGTTACCGCTAAACCGATGCAGTTCTAAGTGGTCTCAATCGATTCCTTGGGTCTAAATTAGTTTATAAAACAGTCTTTATTTTTGCTCTACGTATCCTGTGAGCCGAGATATTCTAGTTCAAAGTTCAATTTACGAAGATTTCACGTTCGCTAGCATTGGTAAAGATATCACGCCGAAAATGTCCATCTCACATTTCTCCTGTTAGAGGTGCTGCGAACCCATCGTCAGAGGCGCCACGAACGGGTTCGCTCATTGTCAGAGGCGCCGTAATTTGAAAGTTGTGTATGACATATGTGAAAGTGTGTTTGACATATGTAGTGATATTTCAATGCTACCAGAAAAAGTGATAATCGGTGATTAGCTCATAAGAAAAGTCGAACGAGAAAACGAGGAAGAAAGAGAGTGTTTTGTGAGAATTTTCAGGATAATGATATGAGTAGGATGATGCTGGAGACGTCCAAGTTCTGGGTAGGAATGGACTCAGAGTAATGGAGTTTTACGTGATTGCGTTTTCGAGTATTAAGATGTTTATTCGAATTGAGAGTTCAAACGATACTGGTTTCTTCGATGAGGTCGATAGCGAACACAAGATATCCACGTATTCGAACGTGGTTATAATTGTAACAAAGACAATGAGAAATATAAACATAAAGGCGATGATAGATAGAAACATAATATGTACGTACGGTATACGAAACTTCGCGAATACAATAATATCGGTCGACAAAACTGTTGTATTATCAGATAGATAGATAAACACAAAGCAAGCGACTAAATTCAGCGGTTACAGATAGAATTGATTGCTGATAATTTGAACCGAATTGCTTTTCTCCTGTACGAGAGAGATCAGTTCTTTTGAAAAAGTTTGTCCACGTTCCGCCAAACAGAGAGGAAATCAAGATATGCGTAATATATGTGACGGAATTTTACTGCACATTAGAACAGGTAGGTTATTGATTGTTGATCTATGAATGAAATGTATTTTTTTATTTTTATGTTTCACTATTATACGTATTCTTGTAAACAAAACAATATATTACGTCATATTGTATATTTGACATTTACAGGTAGCTGCATTTGATTTGACATTTACACATAGCTGCGTTGGGACATTATATATTGAACAGAAGCACAACAGATTCACTATCAGGTAATATACAATACTATAAAAAATATCTTTTATTATTATATGTATTTCTATGTATTTATTTGCCCCTAACGAGAATATATTATTTCGTATTTCATATTTCACATTTTGATTGCAGTGTTGGATTATATTTGTTATGTTGAATCGATAAATAACATCCAGGTAATACATCATCTAAAAGATATCTCTTATATATATTCTTGCCCAAAACAAGAATACGTTATTTCACATTGCATAATTTTATATTTTCAGGTTGCTGTGGTAAAGACAAACAGCCAGAATGACATATCGAACATTGCAATCTGAAAATGTGAAATATATAGTATGAAATAATATATTCTCCTTATAGACAAATAAATAAATAAATATATATATATATATATATATAAATACATATAATAATAAAAGATATTTTGTATAGAATTGTGTGTTGCCTGATAGTGAATCGATAGTGCTTCTATTCAAGAGTAATGTTCCAACAGTTATCTGTAAATGTCAAATATGCAGTATGAGGTAATGTATTGGGTGAGTGCAAAAGTTCGTGCGGAGTTTCAATAGATGGAGTTATAAGCGTCGTAAAGTGTTGTCATTAATACTTCCATCTACATATTATATAACGTTGGAAAGGTGACGTCTTCAGCTGTTATTAAAAAAAAAATCATTTGTTTTCATACAAACTGCTTCGAGAAATATCACTTTAAAAATGAGTATCGATAAGGTGCATTTACGGCATGTTATGCTTTACAAGTTTCGGAAGGGAATAAACGTTGCCGCAGCTGTAAAAAACATTCAGGATGTTTATCAGGATGAAGCACTAGCTAAACGAACTGTGGAAAAACGGTTTGCTAAATTTCGGCGCGGAGGATTTAACCTTGAAGACGAGCCACGCTCTGGTCGACCTTCTGACATTGATGACGATGTTTTGCGTACTTTAGTGCTCAATAATCCGCGAATTTCAACAGAAGAAGTTGCTACAGCATTAAACGTTGACCGATCAACCGCTTTTCGGCGTTTAAAAAAGATGGGATTCGATTTGAAGCTCGATATATGGGTGCCTCATTTGCTGACCGAGAAGAACAAAATCAAGCGATTTCTGCAGCCGTTTCTTTACTCGGGCGGCTCAATAGCGAGTCGTTTTTGGATCGACTAGTGACGGGCGATGAGAAATGGGTCCTCTACAACGATGTTCAGCGCAAACGGACATGGAAACAATCAGGTGAGCATGGTGACGCAATGCCAAAGGCCAGTTTGCACCCGATGAAGGTGATGCTCTCTGTTTGGTGGGATTGCAAGGGCATAATCTATTTCGAGCTTCTCCCCGCTGGCGAAACGATTGATTCGGACAAGTACTGTCGCCAATTAACTAATCTGAATCGAGAAATAAAAGAGAAACGTCCGATTTTGTCAAATCGCAAGGGAGTCGTCTTTCATCACGACAACGCCAGACCACACGTTTCGAAAAAGACGCTGCGCAAACTGAAGAGCCTGAAATGGGATGTCTTAACGCATCCACCGTATTCTCCTGATATCGCACCATCTGACTATCACTTGTTCCGGTCATTGCAAAATTATTTAAATGGAAAAAACTTTGACTCTTTGGAGGCCTTAAAAAACGGCGTCTCTTCGTTCTTCGAATCTAAACCGCGCAGTTTTTATGATCGAGGCATCCGTATGCTGCCAGAACGTTGGGAAAAGATTATAGAAAATGATGTAGAATATATCATTGATTGAATAAAGATTTTTGTTTGCCTAATCACTGTGTGACTTTTACTCACAAACTCCGCACGAACTTTTGCACTCACCCAATATTATTGTTTTATTATTATACATATTCTTATATATATAACAAAATAATAATACATTACTTCATATTGCATATTTGATATTTACAAGTAGCTGCATTTGATTTGACATTTACAGATAGCTGCGTTGAGACATTACTATTGAACAAAAGGACAACCAATTCACTGTCAAGCAACACACAATATTCTATAAAAAATATCTTTTATTATTATATGTATTTATATATAAAAAATATCTTTTGTTATTATATGTATTTATATATATTTATTTGTCCATAACGAGAATATATTATTTCACACTGTGTTTTTCACATTTTTAGATTGCAACATTGGAACATATTTGTTATTAAGCAGAAACAGAATTGATAGGCCATATCCAGGTAAAGCACGTTTAAAAGATATCTTTTATATATATTCTTGACTAAAACAAGAATATGTTATTTCATATTGCATATTTTATATGTTCAGGTTACTGCTATGAGGACAAATATAGGCGAAATGATACATCGGCGTTTGAAATCCACTCTGCAGAACCTTACGAAGTGCGGACAGATGAGTTGAGATCATCGACGTGAAGCTCTCGTGCTATTCGACATCGTGTTGCAATAGCAATTTTTTACATCGCAGAAGCCTCAAGAGTATCAAGTTGTAGAAAATTTCTAGTTGTAAAAAAGTAAATTAGTTGTTGCGTGGAATATTTATTGTATATTATCTAGGATTGTATAAGGATAAAATTGATAATAAATAATGCATGAGATAATGCATAATTCTTTTATAAGATTCACAAATAAAATTATACATATAACCGGAATATATTAAATTATGCATTGTTGCGCGATAAAATAAGTAAAGAGGACCGTCATATGTCATTAATAAAATATATGACGGGGGTGGAGGTGGAGCCTCTTCTATATTTTTTATAATAACTAAATACTGTTCAGAAAACTGTAGTTACACTTATGATATCCATTGTAATTCTTGTCCTGTGTTGAACAAAATCAGTAATATCTGTAAAATCTTACCTTATAAAAGATAAAAAAAAGCGCCAAGGTACGCGCGTCTGTGTCTGTGCAAAAAACTTGTAAGAACACTTTGTACAAAAATCTATTGTAAAAAAAAAATTAATAACTATAATAAAAGAATAACTTTTGTAAAAAAACTGTACAAAACCTGTTGTAGAAAAAACCGTATTAATAACTGTAATAAAAACACCCTTACAAAAACTGTACTTGGAAACGTACATCAATTTGTAATAAAAGTTTGTAGAAAAAATCTTATTAAGATTGAAATAATTTTGATATGTAATTTGATTTTATATTTTATCATAATTATTTTATTTCATTTTCAACAAAAATGATGAAAATAAAATTTTTTTTAGAAAATTTGTATAAAAAACAGTAATTTGTAACATTTGATATTTTTCACTACAGAAATAGTGATATTAGGAGATTTGCGCCAAATTATAATGACAACAAACTAGTATTATGTTATTACATTTCTTATTTATGTATTTTTTATGTTCTTGTTTTTTTTATATCACTGTTTGTTGAATATATATTAATGAAGCAGTTTGTTACAGATACTATTGATTCATTGGTAAAATAACTTCCCAGAAAACACTAAGTAACAGTTATATAATTGTTTATTGTAATTTCCCATTCAACAATATAACTATTATATAATATAACACATATGTTATATTGCATTTATATTGTTTAATTGGTAATTATAACTAATTGCTATATCTAATAGTTATATAACTGCTACATACTATTTACTGAGTTGTCACGGTTATTATTATTTTTAACAATAACAGCAATGCAAGTAACGCGAGTTAAGTTATTAACTTTATATTAAATAAAAAAAGAAACAAACAATTTAATCTGAGCATACAAAAAATTGAAAAAAAAATTATGAAGATTCACCGAAAATAAAAAAACTCTTGGCGCCCCTTTAACCGTTTACCTTTAATCAGGTGCTTACTGGGCTCATTTTGCTCATTGGGTATATACATCCTCGTATATCATTTTATATTTCTATACTCAATTACAATTAATAAGTACTATGTGCCTATAAAAGTTTATCAAAATAAGACATAAGGTGGTCTATTAAAATTTTACTTGAGTTCTTTTAGAAACTGCTTTGAAAATAATCATGTAAAGTAATTAAAATATATCTTATATTTAGATGTGGATATAAATTTAAAAAAATATTGATAATGTTAGAGAAACATACATATATAGTTTATTTTCTCAAAAAATTTTCTCTATAAAAGTATTAAACATAATCTGTACAAAATTATTTTTAATACTTTTATTAAATTTACATTTGATTTTATTGATTACTTTTATATTAAAGAAAATGAAATACATATAAATTACATTTATATACATATACATATATATATATATATATGTGCGTGCGTATATGGTGAATGTATATAATACATGTGAATATATCTTGTAACAATTTATATAAACTATATTTAAGATCTATGCATGTAATAATCTATAACTGTTGAGAATGTTGCAAAACCTGCAGCACCAATCAGACCTGCTTTTATACCAGCTGTAAAGATTTAAATGAAGTAATATAAATTAAAAAATTTTACTTCACACATTGAAATTATTAGTACCTCTTAAACCAATTATTCCACCTGTTAAACCACCAGCATATGTACCATTTTTCCAATCTGTTTTACCCCTATACTAAAAATTAAGGTACAACTTATAGTATGAAAATAATACATCATTTAAAAAAACAATATATTATATAAAAATAGAATCTTTAGCATATAATTAATGATTTACATTTTATTAATCTTACCGATTCTATACTACATTCAATAGCGGAAAATATACATCCAATAACTGCAAAATTTTTTGCATAACTAAGTGTCGTTGTTTTCATTTCCCTTAATATTTCTCGTGCACTCTGTTGTTTCTCAACACTTGCTACATTAGGATTTACACTAGATGAGAATAGTCCAATAGCTGCTCCCAAACCATATCCTAAAAGTTTTATGTCCAGTTAATGTAATATATTCTAATATATATGTTAATATTGCTACTGTATAAAACTGTATAATACTGTATACTATTGCTTACTGTATAAAGAATAATAAATATAAATAATAAATATACCAAGGATGCAACTCATGATGCTTTTAAATGCACAGCTTTCCATTATACTTTCTATTTTCTTCTCCTCATTAGTCTTTATTTGCACGGGTCCTATTGTTCTAGGAATTATGATATTTTCTCTAAAGCGCTGGTGATTCCCAACAAGAAATAAAGCAATCTCATCTAATTCAATATCAGTTAAAAATACTTTTTCTCCTTTCATTAGAGGTGGAATTGTCTTATTCAAATGGTTAGGATACATATTTAACAGTATTATTTATAATAGCACATAACCTGTACAGATTTTCAAATATTTATTAAATAATTTATTACTATACTTTAATGCAATAATTATATGAAATATTGATAAATGTAAAAGAAACAGGCTCTTTCACTGATCTGTCTGAAACTTTGGAATATTCTGCATATTTTAATGTGCAAAACAAATCTGAAAGTTAAAAATATCACTCTCAAGTGAAATAAGAATTATGAAGTGCTAAAGTGATAGTTTTGAAGTTAGGAAATTTGTTATATGACAACATATAATAACAAGAACATAATCAGTAGCCATATGTGCATGCAGAAAGCTCGAGTTTGAAACACATATATGTATTAAATCTTCATCTTATGTTAGATATTTCAGTTATTTCTGCTGTTTGTTTGCTTGAAAAACACATTTATTTCAATTACAAAATGAATTGATTAGTTAATATGGATGGTTGGCCTGGGTTTATCCATGATTTTTTACATTTAGGATTATCATAATGAATCTACTCTTCATCACCAGTAACAATCTGGTATAAAAAACTTATTTTTATGCCAGACAATCAGAACAGTAGTGGATATATGGTTCAGTATATTTGCTTCGGTTCATGTGACATCTATTTTCTTTCTTTTTGAATTTTTTCCATTGAATATAAATGGTCAGAAACTATCAAAATTGGAACATTTAGTATCTTAGCCAATTCTTTGAGTGTTTGAGATTGATTTGGTTTAATAATGCTTGCAATTCAGCATCGTTAAACTTTTTTAAATGATCTGGATGTTCCTTGTTTTTCACATCAAAATCATCACTTTTGAATCATCAAAATCAGTCTCTACATGTTGTTTCTGATGGAGCAGAGTCACCATAAGTTTCCATTAAAATTCAATGTACTTCAGTTGGTTTTCTTTGTATCAGAGTAGTGTAGAAGAACATGTTGAAAAAACAACTTATTGCATTCCATTCAGAATGGATTTAAAAATAATATCATTAAACATAAAAATAAACCTCGCAAAGTAAACTTTAGTGAACTGAATTCTATTGGAAAACGTCTGACCTTTAATATAGCATAAATTCCAGCCATCACAGTTTACTACATTTGCAGCTGAAGCCATCTAAATGCGAACAGCGAAAATTAACCAAAATGACTAATATACAAAATGTAAGATTATTAGAATTAGATTGGGATTAAAACTATTAAAATTTAATATATACATGCGTTTCAAACTTGCACTTTTTGCGTGCATATATGACTACAAATCATGTCCATATTGTATATCGTCGGTATGACATTTCCTAACCTCAAAATTATCACTTTAGCACTTTATAACTTTTATTTCACTTAAGAGCAACACTTTTATCTTACAGATTTGTGCTTTATGCATTAAAATATGCAATATTCCAAATTTTCAAACAAATTGGAGAGGAAGTTCGTCTCCTTTACATTTACCGAAATATTTTAATGAAATAATATAAAAATGAAACCTATCATGTTAAGTAATTCTGAAAAAATTAAAAAACTTACATCAAATAATAAGGAAAGACACTGATTAACCAAGGAATTCACTTCGGACGTTTCTCTCTCTCTCTCATTTCGGAGGGACAATTCTCAATACTATTACTAGAGAGAAACCTGAGAGCGGTCACCAGCCCAATTACGCTGGGACGCTTTTCCTGCCGAATTCCGTCGCGCCCCCTGAGAAAATGTACGCACACTACATTCGCCCTAACGGTAACAGTAAAGTGTGCACGGTTCTTGCTCACTCTACTTTCTTACAAGAGATAATAAAGTCAGCGGCACACGGTGTTTGTTTTCGTGCTGGATTGCTTGCTGGATGAAAATATTGCATTCTGATTGGTGCATTTCCATCCATCTTCGGAAATGTACCAATCAGAACGCAGTATTTTCATCCAGCAAGCAATCCAGCACGAAAACAAGCACCGTGTGCCGCTGGCTTAGGTTAGACGAGCACAGATGATCAATCGCTTTCCGTTTTTGTTGCACCACCGATGAGCGGCCGCGCGGCAGGAGGAGGAACGACGCGAATCAGTGGCAGATCTTTATCATTAAGTTAGAATCTCTCCGGACTTGCCCCTTCGCTTTCTTATTTTTCACGCAACGCACTGCCCGCAATTCGGGAAGAAATATTTCGAGATCGCGCGAACAACTTCTAGCAATGACACAAAATGACGCTAATGAGGATGGCCATTTTTATAATTTTTATATTCAATTTTATGATTTTCATATTCAGTTATGAACATACATATGCATATGCGTTGTAAATGTTAATATTTTTATTTTTTCTGGTCACGCGGGGGAAACCCCTTATGGGCATTCCCGGTCCTTGGGGGGGGGGGCCGGGTGTTAAGTGGGACTCGCACCCACTAAAACCCCCGCGGGACGCCTCCGGGAGAGTGCTCCGCGCGGGTACAGGAAGGCTACCTGCCTCTCCTTCCGCACTCCGCAGCACCCTATGGCTCGTGGTAAGGTTCCTCCCGGGGCGCCGCGCGCCGCGGTACTTATGTGGAGGAGGTCAGTGAGGGTAAGAAGGGAGAGGCGCCCGTGGTTAAGCCGGTGAGTCTTCAATCGCCGTTCCTCTCCTTTCCGAGTAGTTCTCCACCCCCAGCATGAAGGGGAAGGTAAGTCCAGGGTGACCCGAAGGGTCCTGGACCCCCTTAATCACCATTCAGGACAAGGAAGCGCTGTCTCATGGACGCGACGCGCGACGCCGGTCGGGCGAGTGAAACTTCCCCCGATCTACCGGCCTGTAGTGCATAGGGTCGGCGAGGAAGGGGGGCGTCCAACCCCCCTCACCCCACCTCGATGGTCTGAGGTGGAGGGAACAGGGCCGGCCCTCACCGGGTTATCCTGTTCCCCCCAAAATCTCTTCCGCGTCCACGGAGGGGAGAAATTCATCCCCCCAGGATTTCGGCACTAGCCGCCGGGGGGACACCCTCCACCACGGACGAAATTCCGCCCGCGTTATTAGCGCGGGTAGAGGACGTATCCCCGCCGTATCGTGCAGCGGGCTCCGAGGCCCGTTACGGAGGGGGCACGGCTCCCCCTCTGACGGAGGGGAACCACGCCCCCTCCCACGCTGCTCGGAGCGCAACTTCGTTCCTGCGGGCTCGCCATCGAGCCCGCCTCCGTCGTCTTACCGACGACAACGTCCACTCACGGTTGGTGCATTAAGACACACCCTTAGCCGCTGCGTTCGCAGCGGCACCAGCGAGTCCTCGTTGGGGAGGGGGCGGCCGCGACTGCGCTCCCTGCGCCCGCCGCCTCCCTTTCGAGCGTGAGGCCAGCGCACAGGATGGGCCAGCCATCCTGTAGCTGGCCTCTCTTCCGGCCCCATGGCACGCCACGAAGACAGGTGCTGTAAGGTACCCCTGCACGGTGTGCCCTCCCCGGCCACACCTATAGCAAAGACCGCTACGGTCTTCCGCCGCGGTGCAATTTGTCCTGGTGTGGCCGGGGCCCCAGCAGCGGAAGCACTGGGATGGCCTGGCAGCCAGCAATGACACGCTGACTGCCGACCACCCCATCGCAAAGCTGCCCTCCTTAGCGGCCTTGACGGCGGTCGCCAAAGGAAGGCGAGCCCAAGCGACTCTCCGGCCTAGGGGCTAGCTAGGGCTCCCCATCGGAGGGGGCCGAGCTGAACCGCCTCGGGTTCGCAACTCGCGCAACCTGCCAGGGCAGTTCTAATTTCCTTTGGGGAGGCCGCCTCGTTAAACTCAATGAGGCAGACCTCCTCTTTTTGCTGGAGGTGTTTAATTATCGCCCCCAGCAAGACTACTCTCAACGGCGAGTCTATCCGCCTTTATCCCCTCGGGGCCCGGGTCCCGGACACGGACAATTAATGCGCCATCGGCGCCCCTCCCGACGTCCACGCCCGGGATATCAAGGTCCTCGAGGGGAATTTCATCCGTGGCCCGCTTAAGGATCTCCGCATAAGAGGCCCCCTACGACAGCCGCACGGTAACCGCAGCCGTCGCAGACACTCGCGGCCACTTCCTTCCCCATGCAGGGGGGATTGGAAGGGGGCTGTGCCCTCCTCCCTTCCTTCCTCCACCGCTCTTCATCCCTAACAGGGGGGTTTGAAAGGAGGGAAAGCCCTCCTCTACTCCCCTCCCCTAATCCCTTCATCCCTAGCAGGTTGGGAGTGCCTGGCCGAACCAGTCTCTTGCGTTCCCTCAACATAGTTTCTTTCTTTCCGTTTCTTCCTCTTCTTATGGTCCACCGTTTCCCATTTCTCGCCTCCGCGGAGGACAACGGGGTCCACACTTCTTCCCAGAACTGGGAGGAGGGGGGAGAGGGGAGCCATCCGTCTGAGAGGAGGCGTCGACCTTCGGCGCCTCCTTACGCTCAGAGACCCCGCACTCTGAGGCCCCCTACTCCTTGTCCGTTTGGACGAAAGCCTCCATTAACCCTCGCCCTCTCCTTACCTGTGTAGAGGCCGTCCTTATGACCGGCCTCTCTTTTCTTTCTCTCTCCTCCGTCTGTACGGACGCCGTCGTAGAAGGTGGCCTCCGTAATACTTCCTCCAATTGCACCCGGCTTCTGGCCAACTGGCCTTGAAGAAGCCGGAGTTCCTCCTTGGTTGCCTCCAAGGCAACCTCCGCCTTTTCCTTCTCTTCCTTTCCTATCATCCTTTTTCTTTTTAATCCTTCCACTTCCCGGCCCCTTTTCTCCATTGTCACGACCAACTCCTCCCTACACTGTTGGCTGATCCTCAGGGATCGATGTAATTTCGCCCTGTCCTCAAAAAGCCTCTGAGCCGTTCCCCCGAGTATACGCATGCACCTTTGTATACTCTCCATGAGTTCCTGCAGCTGGCTCTTCTGAGCCTCGCTCAATATCCTTCCCCCTCCCCAATCTTCCTTTACCCCCAGTAATATATTCATCCCACTCCTCTAAATTCTTTGGAGAGAAGCACATCTTCTCCCCGATCTCCAACGTCTTGTCCGGGTATATCTCGGCACTCGTCGAGGCTTCCTGGGAAGCCGCCGATGCTCCGGATGAATCCCTCTCCCTCCTCCTCCTCTTCTTACTCCCTTCTTTTGTATTAAAATCAGCTATTGAAGTCATTGATTCCCACCACTCCTGGCGGCTCGACTGGCCGGGCATGCCCGCACCACGGAAAACATGACCCGGTGGTGTCCTCGAGTTCCCCCGGGGAACCGGTCTATGCCTCGGGCCCGGGGAGAGGCATCCCAGGCGCTGGACTCTCATCCCAACCCCCATCACTAGGAGCTGGGCCGGTTTCAGGGGCCCCCGTTCTCCGACACCCGGGGTACCGTCAGGAGCGCCGCCACGCGGGGGGCCCCGTGGAAGGAGTTAGGTCAGCGGTATCGCAACCCACCGGGACCGCTCCCCCACGGCAGCTAGCATATACTCGCTGCTCAGGAGATGGGTTTAGGGATGATGCGATCCCCATCCCCCGGGCTCACCCCGGGAGGCTCCGGCCCCGACCTCAGAATACGTCTGAGCGACCCGGAGCTCCCCTCGCCACCCCGGGTACCGTGGGGGATCCCAAACCACCGCGGTGTGCAGACCCGGGTGTGGCTCGTCCCTTCGGGCGGCTGGAGCACCGGTGTGCAATACCCTTGGGGACGGATCCACCCTCAACACGAGGGTAAGGTCCTGCCCCTCCGACTGCCGGGACACCGGCGTGCAATGTCGGAGGGGTGAAGTCCTTCTCCTCAACCCCAAACATGGTCGAGACTGACCATAACTGGCCAGACCGCCATAACTACCCTGGGCGATCTTACAAGGGAACAGTCGCGGGCGTCCCTCACCGATTTGAATAGGCATTGGATATGTTGTAGAGGATCAAAAAATATTAGACACGTATTTTTTTATATGTGCTTATCTCGAGGTTTAGGGGTTGAAATCACACCTTGAAGAAAACGGATTTTTTCGTTTTTATCAAATATCTTCTAAAATATGAGAGATATGAAAACATAGTAAATATAAGAGTTTTACAATATTTGATGCTTTTGCACCTGTCAATTCAAATTTTTCAAAATATCAAATTTACACTCCCCGTTCTCCCCACCACTCATTATTTTCGCAAATTCCAAAAATTTTGTAAGAACAAAAATTAAAGAGCATTGAGTTCCGAATCCAACCATGTATAATAATGTTACTTTCCGAGATACGGACTTTTCGAAAAATAGATGGAAATGTCCGTGTATACCCGTAACACGCTATGCACAGCGCCTACCTCACTCGATAATATACGCAACACGTCCTCTTCGAATTTCTTTCGAATAATAGGCGATTAATACCGATACGGAGAATATGTAATCATAAAACATTTCAATATATAATAACGTTATTAATAACAATCATAGATTTATACACAACAATATTTCTATGCTTCGTCTTTATAAAAAGATATACGTATACGCTCTGTGAAAGTTAGATTTTATGTATAATAAGTTTGTGTGTCTATTTTTGTGGTGGTTGACGTAAGTACTACGACGGAAGTGATACATGAATTGCGAAATCAATCATGTTTATTAATGCGGCGTTTTCATCGAATCTGTGACACGTGAAAAACGCCGCATTCATGAAATCATACGTGACTGCATAATTATATCTAATATGATATTGATAACGTAATTATTTTCACGCACACGCACCACATATACACATACACATCTACAATCGGGAAAGTGTTGTGCCGTCGTATTATTGTCATATCTTCTTTCCATCCTGTTTACTTTCGATTTTGTCATAGTTCTAATAATAGATGAATATCAAGTGTCGTAGACGTTACAGTTATGTGAGCTATTTAAAGTGCTGAAAAGTAGTCACTTTGTGCGACGCAAATCATAAGTCAGCGTAATATGTAGAGATACATTTCATATATAAGCAGTAGCTAGTGTCGCAGTAAGTATCCATCGTTTCACGACATATCATTTGTGAGCGCAAGTTTATAAGTACATATTACTTTCTCTCTATGTGTGTGTTTAAAACTTCTTTTAATATATTCTTTGTTAAATATATAAGTATTTATTATTAACTGATATTATTATTTTATATTTATTATTATTATTTATTATTATTACTAACTGATATTATTATTTTATATTTATTATTACATATCTTGTCACTCTATTTTATATTATTGGAATTGCAATAGTTTGTCGAGTTATCAGTAATGTGATAATATACGGAAAAATGGAGCGAAATTGAGCAAGAGTTAAATTATAAATTATATATAATAATGATTAATAATCAAAGAAAATTTTTACTAATTTGAAGGAAAAATATGTGTAGTTATTTCAATTTCAGAATATCTACATACGTAAATATAGAGCTGTCTTTCCGTTTTCACGACATTAATTTATTCTGAATTCACTACATATATTTGACAGAGAGAAGAAGCGGCATCAGGATTAACATAAGAAACTCACTGCATTAATTATAAAGTGTGTTTTATTTTATACAGGGTGCACGATTTATCTGAAGACATTGAAATATCTCGAGAACTATGCATTGGATAAAAAAAAGTGATTAATGAAAGTTGTTAGTCTCGAAGGGGGACATCCAATGATATCAAACACGACCTCCCACCCCACCCCCTGGGTGTGCGGGTTGGGGGCAACTTTGAAATCTTTACTGCAAATCCCCATTTTTTATTGCAGATACGGATTCTACGCCACAAAATACGTAAATTTTGTCCGAAACTTTTTTTTTATTCGTGATAGATGGCGCTGTAATCGCAAAAAATTATATTTTCCGCAATTCTCCAGAAATGATCATTGGATTGAGAAATAAAAAATACCTGTTCAATATTTTTAAATCAACAAGTGCCAACAACTCGTGAAAACATGGTAGAACGCATAAGAAACGCTTGCGTTGAAACTCCCGCAGATATGCTTCTATCCTGTGTACAGTCATTTGAAAAAAGGATCAATAAGTGTATTGAAGTTGAAGGTAAAAATTTCGAACACTTACTCTAATTAAATGAACAGTGAGAGGCAAGGGGACTCACATTAAAAAAGCACCCCGATCTGTGAGAGGCAAGGGGACTCACATTAAAAAAGCACCCGAAGGGAACATAAAACTACTACGTCCTCGTCGTTGTTCCTGTGTAACGCTAAAAGTAGTTTCTCGGAAAAATTCAACGCTATCTATCACGAATGAAAAAAATTGTTTCAATAAAAATTTCACATACAATCTAATTCTACAATGAAAAATGTGGGTTCCCATTTGATATTTGAACGTTATCACCCACGCTACCCCGAGAGGATGGGGGGGGGGAATAACTTTTATTATGTTCTTTAAAAATATTGAACAGGTATTTTTTATTTCTCAATCCAATGATCATTTCTGGAGAATTGCGGAAGATATAATTTTTTGCGATTACAGCGCCATCTATCACGAATCAAAAAAAAAGTTTCGGATAAAATTTACGTATTTTGTGGCGTAGAATCCGTAACTGCAATAAAAAATGGGGGTTTCCATTTAAGATTTCAAAGTTGTCCCCAACTCGCACACCCAGGGGGTGGGGTGGGAGGTCGAGTTTGGTATCATTGGATGTCCCCCTTCGAGGCTAACAACTTTCATTAACCACTTTTTTTTATCCAATGCATAGTTCTCGAGATATTTCAATGTCTTCAGATAAATCGTGCACCCTGTATATTATTTTATATATCATGGTTCGAGAAAAATATTTCATTTTAATATTTTTCAGAATAATGCAATTTAATCTCTTGAATGTTATAATGTTACTCTATACAACTTTCATTGCTCTTAACTTTCCACAAAGTCCGATAACTCCAAAAGAAGTAGAAGTGAAGAAGATTGAATATTTGTTAAAAGAAATAGAAAATGAGGAATTTGAAATAGAAGAGGAAGAAACTTTAGATTTTTACAATATATTAGGAGCGCAAAAAAGTTCTGAGCCCTTTTTTGCAAAATTCAAAATTTATTTAAAAACAAACAAAACTATATTAATCAACGAAATATTCCCCGTTTGCATCGATGCCCTTTTGCCATCTTTCGGGCAACTTGCGAATTCCTTGATGGTAGAAGCTCACCGGCTTCGAAGCGATAAAGTCATCAATGCATTTTCGTATCTCTTCAAGTGTCACAAAATGTATATCAGCCAAGAAATGCTGCAGAGACCGGAATAGGTAGTAATCGGAAGGCGCCATGTCTGGGCTATACGCCGCGTGCGGGAGAAGTTTCCAGCCTAACGCAAAGATATGGTCCTGAGTCACTTTCGCAACATGTGGTCGGGCATTGTCATGAAGCAGTATAACTTTACGACGTCCTTTGCCAGTAAATGGCCTCTTTTCTTCAAACGCATCGCCCAAATTGCTCAATTGTTGCTGATAGCGATCTGCCGTTACTGTTTTACCCGGCTATAACAACTCGTAATACAATACACCTTTCCATTCCCACCATATGCAAAGCAAAACCTTCTTGGCGTGGATATTGGTCTTTGGCGTCGATGTCGAAGGTTGACCAGAGTCAACCCATGATTTTTTACGCTTCGGATTATCATAAAGTATCCACTTTTCATCACCTGTAATGATTTGGTGCAGAAAATCCTTTTTCCGGAACCTTGAAAGCAAAGTGAGTGCCGTGTCACGCCGTCGATTTTTATTGTCTTCGGACAGTGCATGCGGAACCTATCTGCCTTCCTTTTGAACTTTTCCCATTGCACGTGTAAACGTGTGGAAATGGCTTGTCGCGTAACGCCAAGTTGCTCTGCAAGCTCCTTTTCAGTTTGTGCAGAGTTTATATCCAACAATGTTTGCAGTTCGTCCGTTTCAACCTTTTGAGGGCGTCCAGCACGCGGTTCATCTTCAAGACTGAAATCTCCTTGGCGAAATTTTTGATACCAGCTTTTACACGTAGCATAACTTACAGCGTTCTCTCCATATGCAACACAGATCATTTCAGTGGCTTCAGCAGCATTTTTCTTCAGATGAAACGCGAAGTGGTTGGAAAATCGAATATGCTCTTTTGTTATTGCCATCGTGAACACTGCTGATTTTAAGGTTATGTGCATCAAACGCCAAATCGCACGATGTTTCGAAAGACCAAATGTCACTGCTTTAAAACTGCAAGAGGGCGGGAAAATTAATGCAATTTAAATTGTGGTTTCAGTAGTATGAAATCTAGGGCTCAGAACTTTTTTGCGCTCCTAATATATGAAGTTCCAGAAGCGGAAAATAATGATTTATTAGAGGAAAATGAAAGAAAAGAATATCTCCCGGAAAAAGTTATTTGTAGCTCCGTTGAAGCAGGAATATCAAATGATTATAAAAGGCAAGCTGTGGAATACTGGAAAAGCGGTAAAATAGGACCAAGATCGCTAGAAGGAGTTAAAAGAAGATACAGAAAACTAACATCGATGCGATAATTACGACGATGAGAGGACCAAATCAGTGCAGATGGCAACAGAGATGAAAAATTAAAAAGAATTTCTGAATATACAATAAACCGTTTTAATAAAGCGCTTGAAAATAGAATAATTATTCATGACATTGACATTGCTCGATGGGCTTCTCGAGCACAAAAAGGGGAAAATGTGGTAGGATTCAAAGCTTCCGAAACGTGGGTAAAAAGATTCAAAACTTTATATGATATCGTCTCTCGAAAAATAACAAAATTTGTAACAAAAAAATCATGGTTATCGAAAACAGATTTAGAAGATAAGAGTAATACATTTATTGAAAATGTAAAATATTATATTGAACGATACGGCGTAGACAATGTTTATAATTCGGATCAGAGTGGATTCCAACTTGAATTTCACTCTGGTCGTACTTTATCCCAAAAAGGTCTAAAAAATATAGAAGCTGTAATACAATCTACATCAGCAACCACACACAGTTATACTATACAGCCGACTATTTCTGTTGATGGTAGACTATTATCGCCTCTTTTTATTAATTTAAAGGAAGTAACAGGAATATTCGGTCCTAGAGTAAAAGAAACTATGTTCAAAGCACCTAATATTTTTGTTACGGCTTCTAAATCAGGCAAATTAACATCGAGTCATATAAAAACTTGGTTGAAAGAAGTATTTTTTCCGAATGTTGGCCCACAATCCGTAATATTATTAAATTTTTGGAGTGGACATTATCCCAACATAATTGAGGAGACAAGAACAGATTTTGCAACAGATATTGTTTTCCTAACAATTCCAGCCGGTGCAACAGGAAAAATACAACCGTTAGATGTATACGGCTTCCGATTATGGAAAAATTTTATTAGGCATTTTTCTGATACTGTTATGTTATTAAATCTTGCAATTGATCTACATGCTAGAAAAAATATATTGAAATTGCAATCATTAACGCATCATCAATTCTCGTCGCTCAGATTTCAAAAATTATTTAAATATGCCTGGTTTAAAAGTGGATGTATACAGACTAGATCAACAGAGTTTCAAACACCGGTTGAATTTTGTCCAAAGTGAACTTCCAAAGTGATTTAAACATAAAATGCGATATTTGTGGCCAAACTGCTATAATTACTTGTTCTTGGTGTAAAAAATCATTGTGTATGACACATTTTTTCCAGAATCATCACCTTTGCAACGAATATGTACCATAAAAATAATACAAATTCATTATTCGTGCGCGTGTTCATATGAAAATTGTGTACTCCCAGAAAGCAAAATGCTAGCAGTATGCCGGCAGTATGCCAGCAGATTTGATCATGGCTTTGCAGCAGATTCCAAGCTACTGTGTCCTCATTAAGCTTAATATTCTCTGCAAAGAGCTGTCGCTACTATATGTCATGAGAAATACAACAGAAACGGATCACTTTATGCATTAATACAGTGACTGCGAAAATATGTTACATTCTAATCACAGCTTACTTTCTTCACCAATGGCGGCACAAGCGTAGTAGGAATAGAACACGATATGTTGTCACAGTATGACAACAGAAATATAGAAAATATAACAAACAACGTGTTATATCATCGAATAAAAATAGAAACGGCAGAAATCAAATACAACATGCTGTTAGAACATTATGACAGAAACGCGACAGAATTCGATCACGACGCGTCGTTCGAATGTAACAGCAGAAACACTGCAGAAATCGTTCACGACGTGCAGTTTAAACACGACGACAGAAACACGGCAGAAATCGTTTACGACGTGCCGTTGAAACACAACGGCAGAAACAGGGCAAAAATCGAACACGTGCCATTTGAAAGTAACAGCAGAAATGCAGCAGAAATAGGGTACGAAATTTTGCTTTTTAGCGGTGCCTCCTTCACGATCTATATATATACTTATACACACACACACACACACACACACACACACACACACACACACACACACACACACACACACACACACACACACACACACACACACACAAATATATATATACATATATAATTCATTTGGTGGATTATTTTAGGGTAGGTATTACAAAGATTTACAATAAATTTGTTTAAAGCAATTTATTTTGTACACGGTGTCTCATCAACATACAGTTCAGTACGACGGATGGACAATCCATCGTATTGAACTGTATATCGACGAATCACCCTGTATGTGTAAAAATAGCATAACTTATTTTATATGTTGTAAAATTTTACAAAATTTATTATATAATATAGCTAATATAAATATAATATTACAATCTAGTATAATTTTACTATGTTTACTATATATCTAGGTAAATGCTATCTAATTACGTGCTTGCGACAGGGTATGTACATAAAATGTTATTAAAATTCACTTTGATGTTTCTTTTCTCCTCTCTCTCTCTCTCTCTCTCTCTCTCTCTCTCTTCCTCTCTCTCTGTCTCTTTACTTAAAAAATCATATTTATAAAAAACATTCTCTTCAGATAATGTCATCTTCAGGTAAAGATCCGCATGATCTTCCATTATATATCATGAGAGAATATACAGTTAAAAGTGGAAGATCTGGTATAAAAAATAGAAAAACAAAAATAGAGAGATGGTAAAGAGAATATTAAAACAAATATAAAAAGCCTTTCAAAACATTGACGGAGAAAAATTAAAACTTTCATGTTATTAATTACATAAAAAAGTAAAAAAAATCTTGACGTGCTTGATGCTTCTTTATCCTATGCATTTAATAAACAATAAAAGGGGAAAAATAGGAATATTTAAAAACTTAAAATTTTTATAACTGAAAACGAATCAGAAGAAGTTGTGTCTGACAAAATCGAAAACATCTGATAAGAACTGAAATAAGAAATATGATAACATCTTCCGACTGATTGTGAGTGCAACCTAATGAGCGTGCGATCGAGGGAATAAAGATACGAGAGAATTTCAAACATTAATTTTTTTATTAGCTGTACAGATTGAAAAATCCTTTTGCACAATGAAAGTACTTATAATAACGAAGACCGGAAGATAAAGTTTTATGTAAAATTCAATGAAAAATTTAAAAATTATAGGTTCCTTGTCATAACATTACTCCACGCATGATATAGACAAGGATAGTACAAGGATTGTACCTGCCTGCATCTCCATCGATCATGGTTATGCGGAACTAATCTACTGTTCTGTTTTATCCAAAAATGTAGCAAACACAATTCCGCATGCATTTTCTCAAACACTATTCTTTTTACACTGACTTCTAAGCTCATTTCTGTTATTTCAGTATTCTTTCATATTATGGCTAGTCCGAAAGCAAAAGCTTTTGCATGGATAAACTGCAGAACTTTTATAATTAATAAGTAAAATTACGAGCTGACACAAAACATGATAACGAAACTGTAATTTTGTAATTTTTCATTGAATTTTACATAAAACTTTGTCTTCCGGACTTCGTTATTATAAGTACTTTCGTTATACAAAAGGATTTTCCAATCTGTCCAGCTAATAAAAAGAATAGTGTTTAAAAAGATTGAACCAATGTATCGCTAAAACAGACGACTCCAGGATCCCCTTAAGCATGTGAAAATCCAACATTATACGCCATCGCTTATTGCCTTATGAATCCTCTTTTTTAGGCATTATCCAGATGGGCATATTATGCGGCGAATGTGAGTGTCGTACAATACCACCATCCAGTAATTTTTGTATTTGTAGATTTATTTCCTGCTTATGAATTTGAGGAAATCTATATTGTTTTGTGTTTATTGAATAATCGTCCGTTATCGGTATGCGATGTCGCAGTACGTATGTTGCGATCAATTGTTCATCCGGTAAATGAAAGCATTCTTGATATTGTTTTATTAATGCGATTATATTATTAGCTTCAAGTGTGTTTAAATGATTTAAAACAATTAGAGTAGTTTGTTTGATCTATTTCTGTCATAGGTAGTTGTTGAATTTACTTGCAAGACGCTCAATCGAGGAGTTGAGTCATTTAAGCAGGTAGTAATCGTGCCTACGATAGTGTCAGATAGTTTCTTTTCGTCCGGCCGTCGGGTCACGTTCGTATCACGTCCGTCGATAAATAGTACAATAGCTGTAATTAAGTTGTTATTAGTTGCTGAATTAAGAGAATCTGAAATTGAAATATCATTTTCATTAGAAGAATGGTTATAGCTCGGACTGTGTATGTTATTTATATTATTTGAGGGATCATTGAAATTTAGGAAATCAATTTCTAACACACACTCGATATTTTCTGTAAAATTTTCAATCTCTAGTACAGAATTCTCGTCATATCCTTTAATTTTTTGTGTTTTGATGTTTTCGTAGGAAGCTTGAATACCGCCTCTTGGATTTCATTAAATTGTACATATATTTTCAGTCACATTTGAGAAACTATATTCTGGGTAGTGCGATTATATTTTATCGTGTAACTCTTCTTCAATGTTATATATACTTTCATTAGTTTTTAAAGTATTTCCTTTAGGCTTATTATATTTTTCAAGAGATTTTTCCTCCTGATTACCTACTTTCTTTCCTGGACGAGGAAATTGCCCCCTTGAATGGGAGGATCGTAGTTTGGACAGGAAAATTGAGAATTTTTTCTTGAAACCTCGTTTAAGCCCTTACTTAATCCTACAAGCAGAGTCGATTCGAATTTTTTATTTTGATTAATTCTTCCTTTTTGTTCGATAAGAATATAGAAAGTCATCCCTTGTTTTTTATTCTGAGTTTTCGTTATTAGATGGGGAAGTTGAGAGTCATCCCCCTTTTCAAAAGTTCTGTCTTCTAAATTTCTTGATTCGACGGAGGTTGCGAGGTTTTCTTCCGATGAGTTAATATGTATATGATTGAGTGTACCTTGACCGTCGCATGATACTGCATTTCGTGGTTCTCTACGCGGTCAAGAATATGTTCCCCTTTATCTTTAGATTTTTCGCAGTTGTTATCTTTATTATTCTTAATTTTTCCATCTTTAATATCGTTATCCTTTAAAATCGTGGGTCGTATATTAGTAGTTGGTATTAGAATTTCTACCTCAGTATCCAAAGAATTAATTACGTTAATGTAAGCCTTGCCGTCGATATTTCTTATTAAGCCGATTAATTCTACTTCTACACCTTTTCCTATAGTTATCTTGGGTAAATATCCCTCTTTAATATGCGGATTTCCAATGCGCACGAAAAACACTGCTTTTGAGTGCGCAGGAATGATTACAGATTTTTGTGAATAAAAAGGGATCTTAGTGGTTAAAACTTCTAAGTGGCCTTTTGAATAATCAATTTTAGCTTTGGTTTATTGAAAAAAGTCGTTGCCTAATATCCTACATGACTGAATAGGAAAATCATTGGAAATTACATGAAAATCGACGGGAATGTCCAAAATTATCTTGATAATTTTTCCGATAGTATACACGGATGAATTATTGATTCTGTTTAATTTTAATACGCATGTTGATTCTATGTCCAAAGTTTTCGAAACACAAGCTTCTTTAATAAAATTGGGTCTCGATCCCGTATCCAGCATAAAAGTTTCAAAATGACTATTTCCGTTTAAACTTAATTGAACTGTAGGAACGCAGCTTTCTTTATTTAAATTAATCTCTACCGGTCGAATTATTGGAATTCTATTATTGCGTTCCCTGTTAGTGCGGTCATCACTGGGCGCCCCGATCCGTCAGCTTTCCGATTCGCGCCCGTCGTTAGGGACCCTTGAAAGTTTCTGATTCCTACGGTTCTTTTCAAATCGTAATACGCAATTCTCTATTAAATGTCCCGTTACCTTGCAATATCTACAATGATCCGATGTATTTTGTGCAGTCCGATGATTCTGATTATTACTCGATGGCTGATCTTCGAGGCATTCACGGGCGTTGTGGCCTGATTTCCCACATACTTGACATGCTACTGATCGCGACTGGTTCTTAGTAATTTGTCTTTCGCGATATTGAGATGCTGGGTGTCCGCGTCTATTGCACTGTTACGTCCTGGAGGAGGAACGCAACTTGACGCTTGTTTTCACAAGCTCCGACGTACTCGCAAGTCTGCGGTGCAGATCAAGAATCGGAATGACCCCTTTATCTGGCGCGGACGTACGTCGGTGGTCCTTTATTTAGGTCAAGGAATTGAATCCCTTTACCTGGGATAGGACCAGTGGATAGGACAGGATGGTAAAGAGGGTCAGGGAGATAATGGGCATCGTGGTGTCGGTCTGCGACGCCGCGATGCCCCGGTCCCAATCCCGTTGACGCTGGGCCGCCTACTGATGGAATGAGGCCATTGCTGAACTCAGGCAGGCCTATATTCAAGCCAGGCGGGAGTATTCCCGGGTCCGGGAAAACGACGGGGATGTCGCAAGGGCGAAGGAGGGCGATCTCCGTGCGAGGGTAGCCCTCAAATCTGCCATAGTAGAGGCAAAGGCGAGAGTCTGGGAGCAGTTGGTGAGCTCCTTGGACGACAACCCGTGGGGCGCTCATACAAATGGACGATAGGAAAGATCCGTCCATGGGCGCCCCCGCCGACGAAGTCTATGGACCCTCAGGACCTCAGGGGGCTCCTTGACACCCTCTTCCCGAGGGTGAAAGGAGCCCCCCCAGATCCCCGTTCCTGAAATTCAGGACGGGGATTGGAACGAGGACCTGGGGGTCATACCAGAGGAGCTCACCAGGGTTAGGAGGAAGCTCGGGGCCAAGGGCAAGGTCTCCGGCCCTGACGGCATTCCTGGCCGAGCCTAGGCTCTCGCCCTCTGCGAAGGGAACCTATCTGCGGCCATGCGGGATGTGTTCAACGGGTGTCTCAAGGAGGGGGTTTCCCCCTAGGAGTGGAGGAGGGCCAAGTTGGTCCTCCTCCCGAAGGAGAGCAAGACGCCCAGCGGGGCGCCGGCCTACAGGCCGATATGCCTGTTGGACGAGGCGGGCAAGATGCTCGAGCGCATCATTGCCGACCGCCTCGTCCAACATCTGTCCTCGGAGGGGCCGGATCTCCACGACAATCAGTACGGGTTCAGACCTGGACGCTCGACGCTGGATGCGATCCAGCACGTCCGGGTCCTGACCCGTACAGTCGTGGAGGAGGAGGGCGGGGTGTTGCTCGCGGTGTCGCTCGATATAACTAACGCGTTCAACACCCTGCCCTGGCCGGAGATTGGACGGGCCCTCATGCATTACGGAGTGCCCGTCTATCTCCAGCGCATCCTGTCGGCCTAGTTCGGGGGCAGAGACCTCGCCTTCACGAAATAGGACGGGGTCCAGTGTCGGCGCACCATGGAGCGCGGTGTTCCGCAGGGGTCGGTACTCGGCCCCTTGCTATGGAACATCGCGTTCGACCGGGTGTTGCGCTCTCCCCTCCCTCCCGGCTGCCACATGGTCTGCTACGCAGACGACACGTTGGTACTGGCCAGGTGGGGAGAACTGGGAGGAAGCCCGCCTCCGTGCGGAGGCGGCACTAGCTTCGGTGGTAGGCACCATTAGCGATCTGGGGCTCAAAGTGGCTCCCCAAAAGACCCAGACCATATACTTTCATGGTAGGTGTGGGGGGATGGAGTCCGCGTCCGCGTCGGGCTCACGATTAAATATCTGGGCCTGACGCTGTACGGCTGATGGGGATTCGGGCCACACTTCGGGCAGCTGGCCCCTCGGGTTCGCAAGGCAGGGCAGGCTCTGGCCGGCCTCATGCGGAACCGGGGGGCCCAGGTTGGCGGGCTCGCCGCCTCTATGTGGGTGTCGTGCTCTCGATCGCCCTTTACGGGGCGTCCATATGAGCGCCCCGATTACTAGTCACTGCCCGTAACAAGAGCCTGTTGCGTCAGGCCACGCTGGCGGTGTTACTGAGGGCGAGTCGGAGGCACGCCACCGTCTCATATATGGCGGCGACCACCCTGGCCGGCTCCCCTCCCGTGGAGCTCCTAGCCGAGGAGAGGCATCTCCTGTACTGGAGGGTGAAGGAGCTTCGCGGGCGGGGTGAGCTAACGGCCAAGGGTCTGGCGGCCCTAAAGACTCAGGCTAGAGCCCGAGTCTTGGACCGGTGGTCGGCCGAGTTGACTGATCCCCGGGGATCCGGGCTTCAGACGGCCGAGGCCGTCCGCCCCTGTCTGCCAGAGATGACGGACAGGAGGGGATGCGGATTTTCCTTCCACCTGGTGCAGGTGCTGACCGGACATGGCTGTTTCGGAAAATACTGCACCGGATAAGGAAAGAACCCACCACCGAGTGCCACCACTACCCGGAGCGGATGGACACGGCGCATCACACCCTGACTTGGCCCAGCATGGAGTCAGCAGCGCCGTGTCCTAGCCCGGGCGGTGGGGTGCCAGGTGGAGGCACTCTCGCTACCGCTCATGGTGCGTGCCATATGCCCTGGTGGGGTTTTAGTGAGTAGGAGTCTCACATAACCCCCGCCTCCCCCAAAAGGCGGGGGTATCCATGACTGATTTCCCCACCGTTATCAAAAAAAAGGACGATGAAAAAAGATGGTGAACGACGGTTGAGAGAAGGGAGAATTTTTCTTCAAAATAATTAGTAGAAAAACGTGATTATGTTATAATTACAAATTGCTTATTTTATTGGTAGCTAAGCGGAAGTTCACAATGAAATAAAGTCCGCTGAAATTCATAAAAATTTATAACATGTACATATATATATAGGGTATCTCAAAAATACCGGACCCCCGGACAACTTTGCAAAATCTAATTTTCATGAAAAATTTCAAATGCAAAAGTAGTAGTATAGGAGTAGGCGTCACTAGACCATGCCCACTGGCGCCGGAGGGTCGAGTGGAGGGGGAATGTTTTGAGTGGCCATACCTACTCCTAAAGCCTGATTGGTTGATTTTTGACATATGCAAATTATGGACGTGGCTAGTGAACAGCTGGAAATAGCGGAAATTTGAATCACCGGAATAAAAATTAGCGTAATCTAAATATAAAATTTGTATTATTCGTATTAGGCGTTAGTGCTTCTAACTCTTGGTCAGCTAGTTAATTTGCATATTACTTTTGAAAAAATCTCTTAGGCACTCTGCGAGACTCGAACCCGGGACCTCAGGCTCTTGAGTCAAACCGTCTTATTACTGCTCTACTACTTTTTGGTAGAAACTAGTTTCACGACGTGTATACGTAGAATGGAGAGAAGTGTGTGTGCGTGTATGATTAGTGCGAAGTTCTCTGGAAAAATCCTGTAGGCCCTTTTTTTTTTGTCACGCAGAGGAAATCCTCATGGATATCCCCGCCCTTTTGGGGAGGGCAGGGGTTATGTCGGACTTCTACCGGCTAAACCCTGCAGGGTACCTACCGCTCGGACCGTGGTGGGGGAAGTCAGGGGAACTACGTCTGCATTTCCTCCCCGACATCCTGTAAGCCTTGGCCAGATTCGAACCTGAGTCCGCTAGGTTTCGAGTCAAGCGTCTTATACGCTGCGCTACTGCTATATCCTGATGGAAACTAGCTATATTGTATACATACGAAGAGTATCGACGTCACGCGTGAAAAATTTGGCAAATCCTAGAACCCACGGGACTCGAGCCTCCACCATGAGACTCCTGCTCTCGACTCGCATGAACGTGTGCGAGCATGTTCGAGCAGGTAGAAATCATTTCGAAGACAAAAACTACTCAGCGATTGTTGGAAGATAATACATCTAGTCTATGTATACTCGAATGTTTTTACCTGTACGGGTCCCCTCGCTTTCGAACTTGAAAACTTTACAACGGGATTTGTTACCTCGAACTGGAAATCACAGGGAAGACAGAAGAGGTGAAGAAAAAGGAATGCACAATATTTTTCATAGAATTAATTCACATTTTATTTTTCATTATTAAGATGATGTTACGTCCTGCGAACTCCGGACAATTAATAAAAAATCTTTTTTTCTTACTCTCTCTCCTTTCGAACTTCTATTCTCCTAATATAATAGTGGACATAGGAAACACACCCATCTGACGAACAGCCGTCGCGCCAAATGAAAGGCGATTCAGGAAAATTTCATAACAAGAAACAGTGCTCTGTTGTAAAAATCTAGAGTTTATATCTGGGTAGTGTTCACCAAGTTTGTCGGGGAGGGAATGCAGGCGTAGTTCCCTTGACTCCCCCCATTACGGTCCGAGCGGTAGGCACCCCGCAGGGGTTTTAGTCGGTAGAAGTCCGACATAACCCCCGCCTTCCTCAAGGGGCGGGGGTATCCATGAGGATTTCCCCTGCGTGACCAAAAAAAAAGTGTTCGCCAAGTGTGTCCGTCGGCATAGCTATAAAAATTTAAAACTCTGCTCTAACAGATCTCCAGTGGAACAAAACAACTCGAAACACTCCTGTTCCAAAACTTTGAAACCTATATCTCCCTAATTTAAAACCATATGCTGCCTAACAACAAAGCTTAGTAGTAAAATCTGATCTCAGCCTTTGATTTTCGGCATCTTGACTTTTCCAGCTGGCCACTTGTATACATCTCTCTATCCCACAAGAATCCACCACCATCACACTTGTCGTGCCTAATCATAACCTATCCACCCAAAACTATGAGACATCCACGCTCTACCCCTTATCCCATCTATATTCTAGTCTTCTAGAACTAACTGTCTCTTCCCACAATGTCTTTTAACTTCGCTCTAAACTTCTAATGGCTAAGACTTTTTCTCACTAAAATCAACCAGGACCAATACTAAAAATTTAATCTTTGACATTATTGGGCTCTCCTTGGGGCTTCACCCCTTCCCCAAAGGCCATCTCTCTACCTACCCTGGCGGGTCCTGCCTCCGATCATCAATATAAAAACCGCGACATACGCCTCTGCGAACACTCAGATATTCTGATTTTGAGCATTCGGACTCAGATTCAAATATTCAGATATCCAGGGTTCACATTCAGAATTCCAGTTTCTAAATTCAGATTTTGAGAAATTCAAATATTCAGTATTCAAGCATTCAAGCACTCGGATTTTGAGAAAAGTGCGGGCTTCCTAATTCTAACAAGTGAAAAATTATTTGGTGCCTCAATCGGAATACTCGGCTGGTGCAAATTTCCAAATATTGTGAACCAGAACACCTACGCAGATTTGCGCCATTCTCCCTTTTCAACTCATCTCGAAACAGTGGTAAGTTTTGTTTTCTTTTATGCCCTTATTTATTGATTCCACCCGTTTATTGAAATCCATTTTTAGTGGGTCATTATTATCATTCTGTGGTATCCATCTATCGAGTCCTCCATTTATTCGAGACGGTGACCACTATGAATTTGAACACCAACTTCATTATCTCCGTTCCATTATTAATATCTCCCTAGAAACTGATTATCACCCACACCCGACACTCCTACCCCCTTTCTTACTCCAACGTTTATCCCATGTCCTTCTTCTTCTCCTACTCGTGCGTCCACTTCTTCTACCCCTTCAATATCCTATTCCCCTGTTTCTTTCTCTGAACTATCTCTTAAATTCACCTGACCATTCACGTTCCCCCTCACTCGACTAACTCTCTATTCATATTCCTTCCCTTTTTCATTCCTTCTTCTTCCACTTCTCTCACACACACACACACACACACACACACATATACACAGTCATTCGCGTAAATTGTCATATGCTAAACCGCGCCGTTGTATCATTTGTTATTATCATTTTAATAAATCTGTTGATAGTTTATTTTCATCCAATTAATTTCAAAATCCCCCCCCACCTTCCAACAGTTGACTCATGGTCCTATCCCCGGTAAAGGGATTCGTGTCCTTGACCGAAAAACTGACCGCTCGTCGTACGTCAGTGACCGAGTAAAGGGACCCGTCGGGTTCCTGACCCGTTCCCTGGCACGCGTGTACGAACGAGGTTCGCCTTTCCTGCGAACGAAAAGGTAGCGCTCCTCCTCTAGGACGTAACATACCAACATTTTGGGGGCTCGTCCGGGATGATAAGAGTGACTGTTGGAAAAGGGTATGAATACGCGGTCTAAATCTAATAAAGACGAGGTGGAAAATACTTTCCGTAAAGATGTCGAGAACACACCACTTCGTCGTGTTCGCGAATCAGAATCATTTGAACAACCTCAACATACATCTACACCATATGTGCCACACGACCAACAAACTACCTCTAATACCTCTGAAACATTTCCTGCACCTACATCTGACATCGATACTCCAACCATCCAAAAAATTTTGAGTGATAGCTCATTCTCTCTTAGCGCATTTGGTATAACCGATTCACCTCAAAGAACTAATAAACCCCCGAGTCCTATCGCAGAAGTATCTGTCGAAGAAATTAGTTTTTGCGCTAACCTACGCAGTATAAATCTTTTGATAATTCCTTATATTCCTTCCGTCTGGTTGTCACAGAAAGCGAAATTGATCCTAGCAGTAAACTTACGGTAAAAGATTTTACGGAACAAGGCAGTCTAAGAAAACAATCTAATTTAGAACCTATTACAACCGCAGAAATCATGAACGATAACGTAGCAACCAATAACTCTTCCGCTACTTTACGATATGCCGTAGAGGCCGTTCCCTTCTTTGATGGTCAAAACTTGGTCAGAATATTTTATAGAAGGATGTGAATTAGCAAAATCTATGTTACCGCCTGAAAACGAAAAATATTTGGCTAAAATAATCCAAACTAGATTAACCGGCGAAGCTTGTCATTGTGTACAAGACCAGGATTTCTCGCGGATTAGTCAATTAACAAGTTTTTTGAAACATGTATACGGCTCTTCTAAAAGTTTGATCCAATTACAAATTGAATTATGGCGAAATTACCAACGGGCCGATGAAACGGTACTCACATACGCGAACAGAACGAAAGCAATAGGCAAGTGTATTTTAGAAGCACACCGAACCACGAGTAACGGAGCTATAGATCGCTCTTATAAAACGTCATTAGAAAATGAATTGGTTCACAGTTTTATCAGAGGATTGAAGCCCGAAATAGAGCAAAGAATTGCCAGAAGTTTAGATGTAACCGCAACAGTAGAAGAAGCCTTAAGAATTGAAAAAGAATTACAGGATATTTTCGAAATACGCGGGTTGCAAGGTTTCCAAACCAACACAGATATGTGCCAAATATGTAAAAAATCCAGTCATACAGCAGATAAATGTAAATTGATATTACAAAATATAGCAAAATCCTTACACAGAGAAAAAATTAACTAAAAAGAAATTAGTTAAATTTAAGCAAACCATTCGTTTATATAGTACTGTGGAGCCATTTGTTTAAATGAAGAAAATAAGTATCTTTTTAAGCAGTAAATAATACTTTTATGAAGTATATAATTTACTAACTATAAGAAATATTTCCTGTATTATAACAAATGTTTATTGAAAGTCAACTATTGATTGTTACATAAAAAAAATTTCGTAAAGGTATTGGTTTAAGTAAAAGAAATTGTATTTTAAATACATCATTTACTAATTTTAAGAAAATTTTTGTGTAGTAAAAGTAATATTTACTACAATAAAAATAATATTTTACATTAAGAAAGCGAATGATTTTTCTATTCAGCGAATCAGTATTCATTTGTAGGCAACAATTTTTGCCATATAATAAATATATGTTAAAAATAAAGCTTTATTTTCTTTTCATAAAGTAAATAAACGTTAGAATATAAATGACGTTTTTTCATAAGTGAGCAAATGAGTTTTATATTAAATAAATGAATTCTGACTTATAAAAAATATTTCGTACAATATAATAACTATTCATAAAATTATAGCTTAATTTTTACAAAATAGTCGAATATGTGCTGTAATATAAATGACATTTCCTTTTAAATCAGCACATGACTTTCCGATTAAATAAATAATTCTTTTGTAGCAAAATATATTTTTTGCAATACAATATATATTTATTAAATTACAAGTTCATTTCTTAGAAGATATTCCATATATATTGCAATATAAATAATAGTTTTATTATGTGAGCAAATCATTTTTGCAATAAGTAAATCATTTTTCATTAGTAAAAAATGTTTTTTATAATATAGCACATATTTGTAAAGTAACAGCATTATTTTTTTAAATGTACTTTATATTTACTGGAATATATTGGGTGTGTGAATATGACTCCGCCCTTTCCCAACAGATGTTGCTTTTAGTATTGTGAACGTGTACTAATAACTGGCAACACTTGTATTCGATAATATTTCATGTCAACTTTCAAACGCACTACGTGAAATTTGGTTTAAGTGTAAGCAACAAGTGTTTAACCCTACTTGAAAATGTCGGTTTTCGTTCCAAACAAACATCATTTGCGGGAAGTATTATTACACTATTTTATTGCAAAGAAAAGTGCAGCGGAAACTTATCGTTTGCTTGTGGAGATTTACGGTGATCATGCTCCATCTAATACAACTTGTAAGGAATGGTTTCGACGATTACAAAATAATGATTTTGGAACTGAGGACAGAGAACATGGGAAACCACCAAAAAAATTTGAAGATGCTGAATTGGAAGCATTATTGACAGAGGATTGTTGCCAAACTCAATCCGAATTGGCTGTAGCATTGAATGTTGAACGATCAACTGTTGCAAGACGTTTAAAAGCAATGGGAATGATTCAAAAAGTTGGTAACTGGGTTCCATATGATTTAAAAGAAAGAGACATCGAACGTCGAAAAACAATTTGTGAAATGCTGCTTCAAAGACAGCAAAGAAAAGGATTTTTGCATCGAATAGTCACGGGAGATGAAAAATGGATATATTATGAGAATCCTAAACGCCAAAAAGCTTGGGTGAAGCCAGGTGAACCCGGCCCATCACAGCCAAAGAGAAATATTCACTGTGCTAAGGTTATGCTCTGTATTTGATGGGATCAGAGAGGTGTTGTATATTATGAGTTGCTCGAACCCTCTGAAACTATTAAAGGAGAAGTTTACCGACGACAACTAATGCGTTTGAAGCGAGCCATAGAAGAAAACGGCCAAAATACAGCATAGAAGAAAAACGGCCAGAATGGGTGAATAGGCACAGCAAATTAATTCTTCAGCATGATAATGCCAAACCGCATACCGCAGAAGTCGTGAAAAGATATTTAGATGGACAGGACTGGGAAGTGCTACTCCACCCGCCATATTCGCCAGACATAGCTCCTTCAGATTACTACTTACCAGGTATGTCGGTAATTACTTTCCGGTTTTTGTAACAGATGTCACTAGCCATAAGTATGCAATGTTATGATTTGATACATATGTCATTTTGTTCTACTGACATTAACCTCAAAACTACACAAGTTCCGCCAAAATAACAGCGTTATAGATTAATAATTTTTTGAAAATGTCGAGTTTTGTGCCTGAAAACGTGCATTTGCGGCACGCATTACTTTTCTTGTTTAATCAAAAGAAAAAAGCCGCTGAAAGTCATCGTTTGCTGGTAGAGACTTACGGTGAGCATGCTCCAACCATAAGAACATGTGAAACGTGGTTTCGACAATTCAAATGTGGTGATTTCAACATTCAAGACAAAAACGTCCTGGTAGGTCGAAAATGCGGTAGGTCGAAAATGCGTTTGAAGATGCGGAATTGCAGGAGTTATTGGATGAAGACCCAACACAAACTCAAAAACAATTGGCAGAAAAGTTGAATGTGAGCCGAGTAGCAATTTGTGAACGATTACAAGCGATGGGAAAAATCCAAAAGATGGGAAGATGGGTGCCACATGAATTGAATGACAGGCAATTGAAAAATCGAAAAATCGTCAGTGAAATGCTGCTTCAAAGGTATGAAAGGAAGTCATTTCTGCATCGAATAGTAACGGGTGATGAAAAATGGATTTATTTCGAAAATCCCAAGCGAAAAAAATCATGGTTATCACCTGGCGAAGGCGGCCCATCGACTGCAAGGCCAAATCGCTTTGGTCGCAAGACCATGCTCTGTGTCTGGTGGGACCAGGTTGGTGTCGTATATTATGAACTGTTGAAACCTGAAGAAACAGTTAATACTGATCGTTACCAACAACAAATGATCAATTTGAACTGTGCATTGATCGAAAAACGTCCACAATACGCTCAAAGACATGATGAAGGTGATTTTGCAGCATGACAACGCGCCGTTTCATACAGCGAAACCAGTCAAAGAAGTGTTGAAATCACTTGGGAAGTTTTATCGCACCCGCCGTACTCTCCAGACCTGGCTCCATCCGACTACCACCTTTTCGCATCGATGGAGCACGCGCTTGCAGAGCAGTACTTCGCCGATTTCGAAGAAGTTAAAAAATGGCTCGATGAATGGTTTAGCTCAAAGGAGAAACAGTTCTTTTGGAATGGCATCCATAAATTGCCTGAGAGATGGGCAAAATGTATAGAATCAAATAGCCAATACTTTGAATAAATATATTTTAACTATCCATTGTAAATAACGTGTTTTCTTTAGCGAAAAAATCGGAAAGGAATTACCGACACACCTGGTATTCCGGACAATGCAGTCAGATCTTACGGGAGAACGGTTCACTTCATACGAAAGTATCAAAATTTGGCTTGATAATTGGATCAGCTCAAAAGACCAGGACTTCTTCAGGCAAGGAATACATAAATTACCTGAAAGATGGGCGAAGGTTGTAGCTGCAGATGGAGCATACTTTCAATAAACTTTTCTTTAATTTTCTAAACAAGCAAATGTGTTTTATTTTAACAAAAAAGGGCGGAGTCATATTCACACACCCAATAAATAATAATGTTTTTAAGTAAGCTAATAATTTTTCTAACAAATAAATGAATCTTCGTTTGTATGAATTATTTTTTTACAATATACATCATATTTTTGAAATCATAATTTTATTTCTTAAAATGTACTTTATACAATATTTTGTAGAAGTCCAGAATGGTTTATGTGAAAGAAAATTTATTATTATTTGTTTTATAAAACAAGTATAATAATTTTTGTTTTATACAGGGTTTGTCAAAAGTGTGGAAACCTTTAAATATTTTTTGTAAAAATGAAAATATCAAAAAACGGTAAACACGTATTTTGATTTTTCAAAAAAGCTACCCTATGATATGGATACCGATTATTCCCTACCCCCTAGTACGCGGGGGTAAAAGGGGGGTTGAAAATTTTTAATTGGACTAAGGGTCGAGTGGGGGCTCATTTGAAAGCTCTTTTCATAATAAATACACCCTTCAATTTTAAGTCACTACAATCCCCCCATTAAAAATGGCGGCCGTTCAAATTTCGAAATTTCGTGCACTTACAAGGGAACGGTCGGGGACGTCTCTCACCGATTTGAATGGGCATTGGATATGTTGTAGAGGATCAAAAAATATTAGACACATATTTTTTTATATATGTTTATCTCGAGGTTTAGGGGTTGAAATCATCCCAGAAATATAACAGAAAATGCATCATGATATGAAAGCAAAATTACCGCAAAAATCAGGTACAATATGTCAGCATAGCAAGATAAAAATTTAAGCACTGTATGCTGACATAGTATGTCCAATAGCAGCAGTACAAAATTGAATATAGAATGACCTTACATCGTGCGAACAGCAAGCACTTAGAAATCAAGCTGAATGGGTAATATCTTGTGGCAGGACAAATAAGGCAGAAGTCGATCACGACGCATCGTTCGAACATAACAGTAGAAACACTGCAGAAATCGTTCATGAGGTGCAGTTCAAACATGACGACAGAAACACGGCAGAAATCGTTTACGACGTGCCGTTGAAACACAACGGCAGAAACAGGGCAAAAATCGAACACGTGCCATTTGAAAGTAACAGCAGAAATGCAGCAGAAATAGGGCACGAAATTTTGCTTTTTAGCGGTGCCTCCTTTACGATCTATATATCAGGTGTAGTAAAAAGAAATCCATTATTTTTGCATGAAATTGAAGGCTTTAATTACCATAGTTAGAATGATCCGATTTAGGTCAAATATGCGCCGTTTTGTTCGATAACTTGTTGCCATTTTGAAGGTAATTTCATTATGCCTCTCTCATAGAAGCCCTCGTCCCTATTGGCAAAAAATTGAGACAGTCGATTTTTACAAGCCTCTCTTGAAGCGAATTTTTCACCAGCAAAATTGTTCGCCATGGACAGGAACAGATGGTAATCACTTGGTGCCAGGTCCGGACTATAAGGTGGATGCATAAGAACCTCCCAACCAAACTCCCGGAGCTTCTGGCGAGTCACTATCGATGTGTGTGGCCTGGCGTTGTCCTGATAGAACACAATTCCTCTCCTATTGGCCAAAGCTGGCCGCTTCTGGGCGATTGCTTCCTTCAGACGGTCCAATTGTTGACAGTACAGTTCCGAGTTAAGAGTTTTGCCGTAGGGGAGCAGCTCATAGTAGATAATTCCCTGCCAATCCCACCAAATGCACAGCAAAACCTTCCTGGCCGTCAATCCTGGCTTGGCCATCGTTTCCGCCGGCTCACCGCGATTCGACCACGACCGTTTTCGCTTGACGTTGTCGTAAGTGATCCACTTTTCATCACCAGTGACCAACCGCTTCAGAAATGGGTCGATTTTGTTGCGATTCAGCAGCGATTCGCAGATGGAAATTCGGTCCATGAGGTTTTTTTGCGTTAACTCGTGTGGCACCCATACATCGAGCTTCTTTTTGTATCCAGCCTTATTCAAATGGTTCCAAACGGTTTTTTGTGCAATCTTTAGCTCTTGGGCAATCGAAACAGTGCTTACGGTCGGACTCGACAATGTCCATGATTTTATCGATATTTTCGACAATTGGCCTTCCAGTGCGTGGTGCATCTTTGACATCGAAATTACCGGAACGGAATCGACGAAACCAAAATTGCGCGTGATTGGCTGTTACAGTATCAGGACCATAAACACTATTCACATTTTCAGCCGCCTGGCTTGCGTTTTCGCCTTTATCGAAGAAAAACTGTAAAATATAGCGTATTTTCTCTTTGCTAGTGTCCATCTTTGACGCGCGCTCAATCAAAACTGAGTCAACTAATCACAAAACTGTCAGAAAAGTTTTTTTAGTACGAAATCTCATCTTTCTAACGCCATCTAGTGGAACCCGATCGGACTTATACAACGCGAGATACAGATAACTAAAGCCATCTATTGAAAAAATAATGGATTTCTTTTTACTATACCTGATACGACTCGATGAGAATCCCAAAAGCGAGCCAATGTTGTTTGGTTTGTTAAAATTTATTTTATAAACAAATTTTATTTCGCTCTTCATCGTATTATTATTGGCACGAATTATTATAGGATATTCATTCTCGTCATCTCTATATAGATTATTTTTGGAACGCACTGCTTTTTGGAGAATGTGAAATTGTACGTTTTAGATATTTGTATATGGCGCGCAATTCGTACGATCCTTCAGGAATCGTAATTTCTTCATCATTAGCACCATAGTAAAATTTATTATTCGACGAATTTACGTTTGGTATCGTATTGTATGCTTCGAAATCTGTTAAATCGAGCTCGTAATCACCATCGCTCAAATCTATAGCGGGAAAGCAGCTCACCGTAAGGGTGCTACTGTTATCAGTCAACGTAAGCGTTAGCGATATGTTTGCAAACTGCCGAACGAATACTGACTGCTGTTAGTGGAATGTCATTATCATCATTTAAATTGATCCTCTACCGTTTGGAGAAACTATAAGCACAATTGTCCGCAAATGCTCTGGTTGTAATGTTGATATGATGTGCGATTGTACAAAATTTTCACTACATCTCTCTCAAGGTATTGAATCAATTACTTGGGCGGTCGAAGATTACCAAAATTGCCAAAATATACTGCTCAATTTCCTCTTTTCGCATACGCCACCCAGTGAGTACCTGGTCTCTCTGTGTCGTCTAAATTTACAATACCTCTCTCATTTTGACGTACTCCATCTATCGGTAAGGCGTCACGCATGAAAACACCTCGAAAGAAAGATATACGCATACGCCTTGCTAGTCTTTCCAACTGTACATTAGTCATTGCACCCGTGGGTAATTTTAGCGTCTCTTTGACGTTTTTTTTCTACAGCGCCTTTCCCGCGCTTGTAAGGAGCAAGATAGATTCCATGACCTTTCATAGCGCGACCTTCCATTGCGCGATGATGACGTTTTAATTCTTCCAGCTAGTGTTGCGCGGCTTTGCCATCATTCACCGCTTTTGCGACACCCGCCGCTCCACCGACTAGTGAACCGAGAACTCCCAGTAATGGTAGAATTGGTAAAATACTACCCCGTTTTGCTACTGGAAGTGCTCGTTTTCGGATTTCTTTCTTGGACGACTTCTTTTTCTCCGTGCCCATGCCCATGCCGATTTTCGTTTTGGCTTTCAAGGCAGTCCAAACGGCTGCAGCAGCAGCTCTCTCGCCTAGAGTTGAATCTTTCGACACGCTGCATCCAATGAATTAATGCCTTGGTCACCTCTGGCCAATCGTTTTATCAAGCGAGTTCCAGGACCACAAAATTGATATCTGGGAATGTGTAGTTCGATAGGAAGCACATTTATCGCGCGATTCAATAGACCACTGCCGACTTTGACTTTTGTCGACGACATTCACTACAGTCCCTGATCAGCGGTGCTGGACCATCGATATGTGTTTGCTGCCACGGACGATTGTAATGTTCCAAACACCAACGATACTGCTGAACTTCTGGATCGACTTTTAAATGTTCCGGAAGTCTATCCTGCAAATCGTCAATATACTTTGCAAATTCGCGTAACAAAACAATCTTCGGTATATATTTTAGTTGTTCGGAAGTTAGCTCTCGAATATCATGAGTATCTGTCAACAGGAGCAACATTTTCTAAACTGAGTGTTTCCAAGATCGACGCGTCTAAATATATATAGTTAAATCAGCGTCACATTTAAATTAAATGGCAACGATCCGTTAACGAAATCAATTTTACGACTCACGGGGGAAACATGCGGTTCGTGAAGCAACCGACGTTGATATGTGTGACAAATTTCGACAATAGAACGGAATCAATGAGCATGAGAATCTTGATCAATGAGAATGAGAATCTTGAGCAAGAGGCGCGCAGGCATGGAAACATGCTTCTGAACACTATACGCGGCATCATATGCGGTCCCTCGAATTGCGGCAAGACAAACATTCTCATCAGCTTGTTGGAAAGTCCGCACCGTCTACGTTTCGAGAACTTGTACTCGAAATCGTTGCAACAACCTAAATATCGCTACTTGGAAAATCTGCTGAAATCGATAGATGAAATTGGATACTTTACATCACTCCAATAACAACGATGTGATTCCAACGACCGAAGCGCCCAAAAATTGCATTTTTATCTTTGATGACGTTGCATGTAACAAACAAGATACGATAAGAGAATACTTTGCAATTGATCGTCATTCGAGCGTTAACTGTTTCTATCTCAGTCAAACGTACGCAAAAATACCCAAGCATCTTATACGGGACAATGCAAATTTTCTGATTCTCTTTAAACAGGATGGTACCAATTTGAACAATGTGTACAACGATCATGTGAACACTGACATGTCATATGAGGATTTCAGTGCATTGTATTGCAAATGTTGGGAGGATAAATATGGTTTTACAGTGATTGATAAGGACAGCTCAATGACCGACGGACGATACAGGAAAGGATTTAATGACTTTGCTGTGCTGTGAGATGCACAATCGTCATTGTAACCTCAACGTGGCAACATCTTCAACATCCACAAGCAAACATATCAATGATGAATAGTAGCGTGAAGATCATGGATCGTGAAAAGGTAGCGGAAGAGATTGCGAAAACGAGCGAATCAATCCGCAAGAAGTATGGCGCTTTGAAAACTGGTAGAATGCTGGAAAATGCTGCATTGGAGAGACACTTTAAACCTATTATTGAACTTCTCAAGCAAATCACGGGAAGCAGCGCTAATGTGGGAAGTAACGTTGATGTTAAAACTGAGCCACTATCAATGAGTACAAGCGAAGAAACAAAGAATGTAATATTAAAACCCGAAAAAAAGATAAAGCGTAAGGCAAAACTTTCACCAGTCGCATTGACTACATCGAAACGGAAACTATTAAACGATCCTCTGATAGTTCCTACATCGACGGGAGCTCTACAACATGAGGAACTACATGGAATGTCACATGAACCTTCACTGATCGACAATCTACTAACTGATGCTGATGATGATGAGAATGTTTCTGAAACACCCCGATGAACCGGTAGTGACATCCGTTAGACGTCAGTTGCGGACGTACAAAGGACAACAAACTTTACGTGATCATTTTGGTCCGTTGGGTCAAAAATATATGGGAGCTGTGCTAAGTAGTGGAAAAGATAACACTATAGATTATGTTTATGGCGTACGTCTTAGTAAGATGGAGCGATGCTCGGTGATAAACGTATCGATGTGGACAGAGTCGATAATATAATCATAGGCGAAACAGGATACTTTGGAACACCAGGTGTTTACGAGCTAATATTCAAAAGAATCCCCGACGATTCTGTGTACACCGAAGCTGATATGCAAAAATACAAAAAAAATATACTATTGGCGACAAATACTCACAGACGCGGGTACCTCCCGCAAAATCCTATACTCGGTAACAGGGAACACAAATATAAACATATAATCGCGCCTCTAGTATCAGATGCGTCGAGCAATAAAGTGGGAGGAAAAGGTTTATCCGCATCGCAAATTATGATGACTTTAAATGACAATATCGACTAGGTGCATTGGGATGATCCCAACGAGCTGGTGGATCGTCTGCGATTACTTGAAGCTTCGCGCCAAGCTGGCAACGACTCTCACGCCAACGAAATTTTATCGATTATCGAAGAACTCCGTGAAGCTGGTCTCATTATAAATTAAGCAGCGTGGCATTGACACAAGTCAGTCAGTCGGTACAATTTGTTCCGAAATGTCGGTGAATATGTTTGGAGTGTCGCGAGAAAACAATGGTGCGAAAACTGATCGAGCGTATCAATGGAATGAACAGTTGAAAATTACGTACATGAAAATGCCCTTTGTTTAAACGCTGCCAAAGTTTTTGATGCAAAATCGCGCAAGATAAAACATGTAGCGCAGCCTGAAGCCGATAGTGACGTTGCAACCAAACAATACGTGGAAGAATGTGTTGCAGGTGTGAGAAATCATTTGAACGATGTTGCAACTAAACGATACGTACATGAAAATGCCCTTTGTCTAACCGTTGATGGTAAAGGTTTTGACGCAACAGGGCACGCGATACATCATGTAACGTGGCCGAGAGCCTTCAATGATGTTGCGCACAAAAATTATGTGGATGAGAGTATAAAGTCTGTAAAACTTCTGCTGCATGAGAGTAACGTTGAGAAGAAGCAGTATATAGATGAGAATATAAATTCTGTAAAGCTTCTACTGCATGAAAGTAACGTTGAGACGAAGCAGTATGTAGATGAGAATGTTAAAAAATTGAAGGATTAGGTGGAAGACTACCGGAAGAAAAACATACTGAGCATAAATAGCATTCATGAGAACATAGAACGAATTTTAGACTGGACAGATTCAGAGATAAAGAAATCGTCGAAAATATAAAAGTAGAATATTGCAGTTGAATCGACATATAATATCGACATAAGCAAGAGACGGATCATCACGAGCTGCAATGGTGAAGCAATCGTCAAAATTTAACAAAAAGAAGAAAAGTTCAGAGAAGCAACTCATCGGTACTATTTCAGCTGTTTCTGCCGGTGTAAAGTGACAAAGCTTCACGCATGATGGGAAAACGACTCGGCGAGTAACGGGGAAAAATAATGAGAAGAAACATCCCGAAAAAGAACAATTAGTGAAAGAATTACACGCTCCAGCGAGATGAAATTTTCCTCGCAGACGCGTCATAGTGCGTGGATATGATGATGATCTTTGGCAGGCTGATGTGGTGGAAATGCGTCCTTACTCGCGATTCAATGGAGGCCACCACTACATACTCACCATTATCGATGTATTGAGCAAGCACGCATGGGCCGTGCCGTTAAAGAGCAAAAGCGGAAAGGAGATAGCTGAGGCATTCGCAAAGATAATTCGAACGGATGGAAGATGTCCGAAGAACTTGCAAACTGATCAGGGAAAGGAGTTTTACAATACAGAGTTGCAGAGACTTGTGAAGAAACACGGTCTCAATCATTATTCGACTTATTCAGTAGTGAAGGCATCTGTTGTGGAGCGATTCAACCGCACGTTAAAGAACAACATGTGGAAAATGTTTACGTTCAACGGAACTTACAAATGGATCGACTCGTTACCGCGCCTCGTCGCCGAATACAACACGCGAAAACATCGAACTATCGATCTATCGAACTATCGGCATGCGTCCTATCGATGTGACTCCTACGATTGCTAATAAGCTCTTAAGCACAGTCTATAGTAACATAAAGATTGCAGCGCCTGCGAAATTCAGTGGGTGATCTGGTATGCGTCAGCAAATTCAAAACTATCTTTGAAAAAGGCTATACACCGAATTGAACAACCAAAGTGTTTAAAATCGTCAAAGTGCAGACAACTAATTCTGCAACTTACCTACTCGCAAACTCGCGCAGGAAACCTATCGCCGGAGGTTTCTACGAACATGAACTACATAGTGTCACCAATCCAGATATATACTTAGTAGAAAAGGTGTTGCGCAGGCAAGGTGACAAAGTATATGTTAAATGATTGGGATTCGACTATTCGCATAATTCATGGATACAAAAGGATAATGTATTGTAAAAAATGAATACAGTTTTATTAGAACATTTAATGACATATTTAATTATAAAATAGCTAATAAAACAAATAAACGTTATAATAGTATATTATAATGTTCCCATGGTAATGTATTTATCGAATCAGACATAATATATCACTTATTATCATATAGACTGAGAGCAGTTTTCGTTTCGAATACCGTGTATACCTCATGCAACTTGGATCTTATGTACGATTGACGCCGACTCGTTTCAATTTCCTCTCTCAAACAATGCGTGTAATCGTCAGAATTGATCGTTCGTGTTATAATATTCCTCTTAACACCCTTCATCCTTTTAGTGTCCTTTTTACCTTCTACTTTCAGCGCATACATTTTTGCTCTGAGCCCGACGAATCTGTCATTATAGCTCCGTTATTTTCGTCTTTCATAAGCCCTGGAACTTTTTTGTTCTTAAGCAGTATACCGTATATGTTATTTTGAGAATAATCGCTCGTATCAAACCTAGCAATGTCACGTTTCATTAACTCATATACATCATCGGACATTACATGGTAAATTAAACTATCTGTGTCCGTATACAGTACTTTACATTTCTCGCGATATAGAGGTGACATGTATTCATGGTGAAATTCATACAAGCAGGTCTTAGATATGTCGAGAATACACATACCCACATAGATCGGCTTGTTAAACTTCACTTCGAGTTTTCGCAATTCAACTGCAACCAAATTTTCTGAAAAGATGCTCCTGCTATGAAAATTGGGCATTGCGACTATTGCCTCTGCACCCCATCGTCCATCCCATTTTGTCAAAAGTTTTACATCGACATGATTGCGAACATTTTCCATTGTTTTGCCGAATACCGCGTTGTTCATTAATTTGTATAAATTTTTCTCAAAATCGTTTGTTGCATGCGTTCGAAACTGCGTATTTAATTCTATGTTGTTGCGTAGCCATGAAGATTGTGCGAATTGGAGTATGCGATGAATCTTTTCGATACGAAGACCATGGCGTATGCACTGCTGCAGGTTGCGATAATGAATAATATAACTGCTTATTATATAAAGTCGCAAGGAGTTTTTCTTGCTGTTTGTTCGAGAGCTTCGTTCGCGTCAGACAGAACGGTAGATCTGCGTGTGCATCATGCAAGTGTTGAGGATACTCCAAATCAACCTCGAGAATATAACCTGTGAGCGAATTTAGCGGGATTGATGATACATCAAAATTCGACGTATCATCAACCCACTTAAATTCAGCGTATGGTAACGGTTGACACATTGCCCAGCCATACAAATTATTTATATCAAAGTACATGAGGTATGAGGATGGCTTCGATGTATCGTAAGATTGCATATATTGATTATTGGCTTTTGCGTATCTACCGGAACACTGACTCAGACCGCCATGTATACCGCGTTCGATAAACATTACCATATCAATATCTGTGAGTAATTCAAAATTAATTTTTGTATGTTTTAACGTCGCGTCCCACGTGAAACCTGGCAATGTGTAATGCGCGGGATCTAGACCGTAACTTTTGATACAACTATCGCGGAAATTTTTGAAAATATCAGCCAATAACAAAACATCAGTCTTCAGGTGCAAATCGTTATATTCGCCTAAGGTTTGAATAGAAAACTGTTCCCATACGTTCACGGCGTGCGTGTAATCGCTCTCAGATACTGTATCACCTGTCAGCGAACTGTAAAATGACTCGCGCGGTGGTAAACATTGATCCTGCAGCTTGTCATTGCAATCCACATATTCGTACTGAAAGACACCTTTTCGCGTTAATAATTCAAAATCTTTGTCGGATAAGTGTTTAAATTCAGATTGAACAATTTTTAATTTGTTTATAGTGAGAAACGATGCTAATTTATCGAGACTGATACTGAGAAATTTGTACGAATCGATGAACCGCAATTTAATATGACTTCGCCGGTCTGATGTTTTACTTGTATCTTCAATATGTTTGGTAAATGAAATATATTTTTCTTTCGTTATTGGTAGTACATCGATGGGACCATCGAACGCGGTGGCTACTTCTTTAATAATAAAATGAGCGTCATAACCTGATAAGTTATGAAAAACTATCGGAATATAATAGGAATCTGTATAATTTAAATTACAATTTGAATGTGCCGGACCCCTGTATTGTCCGGTTAAATGGCAGTGATCGCGTACGCGTATGTCCCCCACTGCGAATAATTTTTCGCATATATGACAACGCGTTGCACTATAAAATGCTGCGCACTGTTCTTGTGATAAAATTTCCATAGGGATATTATTACGCAGAATAATTTTTATACGATGCGCCAATTGTTTAAGTTCCTCGACGAACCATGAAATGCAATTCGGATCGCGACGACACTGCGGATAATGCGGATAATGATTCATCGTAGGAACATCGTACATAATAAGCTATACTATGTACTTTATGATGCTGATACACATACGATTTTTTTTCTTCGTTTGGCGTTTTCTCTAGAATGCATTCCAGGTCAGCGTACATCACGAATGGAATCCGTTCCCTTCTGCTGTAATTAGTAAAACTGAGCCACTTGTTAGCCTCTGTTGGCAGGATGACTGCACAGTCATTCAATTTGTTGCAATCTATGATATGATTCTCCAGTTTTTCGTTGGAATAAAAATAATGCAAGCAACTGAAAAGAAATGGATATTACGAGTTATTCTTTTATTTCATATTTGTTATATTGTATTTATGGTGAATATCTCCTTATCGATCGCATATATATTTCTTGCATTTTTTCTTACTTAGTTGCATGTCCACAAGACGTGACAAATTCTTGATCCACACGAAATGTCCCATGTTGCACTCTTGTGGATCTTGCACATATAACAAATTTACATGCTTTTCCTTCTTACTGGCGAAACGTATCGGAACGATCGTACATGCTTCTTCTTGCTTCTTTTTATCTTAAATGGTGTATACGTTGATGGATATGTTGTTTAGCTGTTCAAACTTGGTAATTTGTTTAATCGTCATTGGAAATTCAATATCCTGAAGATTGAATATTTTGGTGTAACGTGGGTACGAAGATTCCCGGTCTCCATGTCTTGCAACTGGATATAATGTCCGGACCACAGACCATACAAACATGCGTTGTCTTTAGTTCGTACGTTTATCACGGCTTTCTTTAATTTTATTTCGCGAGGCAACTCAATGTTGCACCCTGCATGCAGTGGATTGTATTTGTTCACATTGACTGTGAGATCAAGTATGCGCAGCAGTGCCCACCCACTATCACGTTCTTGAAATTCTTCCAAAGATGCCAAAGTAGCTCGATGACGCGTTGCTCGTACCATTTATCCAAATCTAAAGCAGAAAAGAGTTCTGTTTCTCGTGTTAATGCTTTTGAATGCATGATTGTCCCTGCGATAAACTCGCCATTGAACATAGTGTTAACCTTAAGATTGCCGTGCCTTTTCCATAGCACTTCGCACGTGCTCGAGCACTGTACTCTTCGCAATTTTGGAGAAATCGAAAAGGTTCGATATGGTTCA
>NW_020230726.1:112702-177702 GCF_003227715.2 Harpegnathos saltator
AGCGAAATATCGTGAGTTAAAAATTATAAATTCAAATTATTTTTTTAAGTTATATATCTGTACATACATAAGTTTTTACAAGTAAAACTTATACAAAAGAGATATATTAAACAGTAACGCCAACTGAGAAATCATATACTTCATATTTTTAGAAATTTCAAATTCAAATTATTTTCCTTTTTTAAGTATATATTATTATGTACATAAGTTTTTACAAGTTAAAAATGATATTTATTAGAACACTAAAGTTATATGATTATTTTACTGTTATTATAATGTACATAACATAAGTTTTTACAAGTAAACATTATATCGTGTTAAACAGTAACGCCAACTGAGAAATCAATATTTAATATTTTTTAGAAATCTCAAATTCTAATATTTCCTTTTTTTAAGATATATATTAATTATGTACATAACATAAGTTTTTACAAGCAAAAATGAAATTTATTAGAACACTGAGTTATGATTATTTTACTTGTATTATAATGTACATAACAAAAGTTTTTACAAGTAAAAATGATATCGTGCTATAAAAATTTAACACGTTAATTAATAGTGTCCAAAATTTAAAAAAGATATCTTTTTAAAGGTTATTATTATTCAAGAAAATTCAAGAAAAACTAACTACAAAAGATGTTAATAACATAAATTTTTACAAAATTTATCATTATTTATTAGAACACTGAGTTATATGATTATTTTACTTGTTATTATAACAAATTAATTATTATAATGCAATAAAAAATATTTAATACAAAAAATCTTGGCGCGGCTGCACCAAAAACTATATCGAAGATGTATATACATAAAAGTCAAATTAGATATAAAACGTTACACCGTATATACAGGGTGCACGATTTATCTGAAGACATTGAAATATTTCGAGAACTATGCATTGGATAAAAAAAAAGTAGTTAATGAAAGTTGTTAGTCTCGAAGGGGGACATCCAATGATACCAAACTCGACCTCCCACCCCACCCCCTGGGGGTGGGGGTTGGGGGCAACTTTGAAATCTTAAATGGAAACCCCCATTTTTTTATTGCAGATACGGATTCTACGCCACAAAATACGTAAATTTTGTCCGAAACTTTTTTTTTATTCGTGATAGATGGCGCTGTAATCGCAAAAAATTATATTTTCCGCAATTCTCCAGAAATGATCATTGGATTGAGAAATAAAAAATACCTGTTCAATATTTTTAAAGAACATAATAAAAGTTATTAAAAAGATAAGGTTTATCAATCTAACCTAAAAGATAAGGTTTATCAACAAGTGCCAACAACTCGTGAAAACATGGTAGAACGCATAAGAAACGCTTACGCTGAAACTCCCGCAGATATGCTTCTATCCTGTGTACAGTCATTTGAAAAAGGATCAATAAGTGTATTGAAGTTGAAGGTAAAAATTTCGAACACTTACTCTAATTAATTGAATAGTGAGAGGCAAGGGGACTCACATTAAAAAAGCACCCGAAGGGAACATAAAACTACTACGTCCTCGTCGTTGTTCCTGTGTAACGCTAAAAGTAGTTTCTCGGAAAAATTCAACGCTACCTATCACGAATGAAAAAAATTGTTTCAATAAAAATTTCACGTACAATCTAATTCTGCAATGAAAAATGTGGGTCCCCATTTGAGATTTGAATGTTATCATCCACCCTACCCCGAGAGGATGGGGGGAATAACTTTTATTATGTTCTTTAAAAATATTGAACAGGTATTTTTTATTTCTCAATCCAATGATCATTTCTAGAGAATTGCGGAAAATATAATTTTTTGCGATTACAGCGCCATCTATCAAGAATCAAAAAAAAGTTTCGGACAAAATTTACGTGTTTTGTGGCGTAGAATCCGTATCTGCAATAAAAAATGGGGGTTTCCATTTAAGATTTCAAAGTTGCTTCCAACCCCCACCCCCAGGGGGTGGGGTGGGAGGTCGAGTTTGGTATCATTAGATGTCCCCCTTCGAGGCTAACAACTTTCATTAACCACTTTTTTTTATCCAATGCATAGTTCTCGAGATATTTCAATGTCTTCAGATAAATCGTGCACCTTGTATAGACAGAGAATTTACAAGTACATTTTATTATAATAAAAATACTGTCATGTATGTATTAAACAAGTTTTAATTCGATATAGTTTTTGGTGCAGCCGCGCCAAGATTTTTTGTATTAAATATTTTTTATTGCATTATAATAATTAATTTGTTATAATAACAAGTAAAATAATCATATAACTCAGTGTTCTAATAAATAATGATAAATTTTGTAAAAATTTATATTATTGACATCTTTTGTAGTTAGTTTTTCTTGAATTTTCTTGAATAATAATAACCTTTAAAAAGATATCTTTTTTAAATTTTGGACACTATTAATTAACGTGTTAAATTTTTATAACACGATATCATTTTTACTTGTAAAAACTTTTGTTATGTACGTTATAATAACAAGTAAAATAATCATATATTAGGAGCGCAAAAAAGTTCTGAGCCCTAGATTTCATACTACTGAAACCACAATTTAAATTGCATTAATTTTCCCGCCCTCTTGCGGTTTTAAAGCAGTGACATTTGGTCTTTCGAAACATCGTGCGATTTGGCGTTTGATGCACATAACCTTAAAATCAGCAGTGTTCTTCGCGTTTCGTCTGAAGAAAAATGCTGCTGAAGCCACTGAAATGATCTGTGTTGCATATGGAGAGAACGCTGTAAGTTATGCTACGTGTAAAAGGTGGTATCAAAAATTTCGCCAATTCGAGATTTCAGTCTTGAAGATGAACCGCGTGCTGGACACCCTCAAAAGATTGAAACGGACGAACTGCAAGCATTGTTGGATATAAACTCTGCACAAACTGAAAAGGAGCTTGCAGAGCAACTTGGCGTTACGCGACAAGCCATTTCCACACGTTTACATGCAATGGGAAAAGTTCAAAAGGAAGGCAGATGGGTTCCGCATGCACTGTCCGAAGACAACAAAACTCGACGGCGTGACACGGCACTCACTTTGCTTTCAAGGTTCCGGAAAAAGGATTTTTTGCACCAAATCATTACAGGTGATGAAAAGTGGATACTTTATGATAATCCGAAGCGTAAAAAATCATGGGTTGACCCTGGTCAACCTTCGACATCGACGCCAAAGACCAATATCTACGCCAAGAAGGTTTTGCTTTGCATATGGTGGGATTGGAAAGGTGTATTGTATTACGAGTTGTTACAGCTGGGTGAAACAGTAACGGCAGATCGCTATCAGCAACAATTGAGCAATTTGAGCGATGCGTTTGAAGAAAAGAGGCCATTTACTGGCAAAGGACGTCGTAAAGTGATACTGCTTCATGACAATGACCGACCACATGTTGCGAAAGTGACTCAGGACCATATCTTTGCGTTAGGCTGGGAACTTCTCCCGCACGCGGCGTATAGTTCAGACATGGCTCCTTCCGATTACTACCTATTCCGGTCTCTGCAGCATTTCTTGGCTGATACACATTTTGTGACACTTGAAGAGATACGAAAATGCATTGATGACTTTATCGCCTGGAAGCCGGTGAGCTTCTACCATCAGGGAATTCGCAAGCTGCCCGAAAGATGGCAAAAGGTCATCGATGCAAACGGGGAATATTTCGTTGATTAATATAGTTTTGTTTGTTTTTAAATAAATTTTGAATTTTGCAAAAAAAGGCTCAGAACCTTTTTGCGCTCCTAATAACTCAATGTTCTAATAAATTTCATTTTTGCTTGTAAAAACTTATGTTATGTACATAATTAATATATATCTTAACAAAAGGAAATAATTAGAATTTGAGATTTCTAAAAATATTAAGTATATGATTTCTCAGTTGGCGTTACTGTTTTAATATATCACTTCTTTTGTATAAGTTTTACTTGTAAAAACTTATGTTATGTACACATATATACTTAAAAAAAATAATTTGAATTTGTAATAATAACCTTTAAAAAGATATCTTTTTTAAATATTCAACACTATTAATAAACATGTTAAAATTTTATAACACGATATCATTTTTACTTGTAGAAAGTAATGTTAAGTACATTATAATAACAAGTAAAACAATCATATAACTCAGTGTTATAATAAATAATCATAAATTAAATATTGGATACTACTAATAAACGTGTAAAATTGTTGTAACATGATATAATTTGTACTTGTAAAAACTTATGTTATGTACATAATATATATCTTAAAAAAGGAAATAATTTGAATTTGAGATTTCTAAAAATATTAAGTATACGATTTCTCAGTTGGCGCTACTGTTTTAATATATCAGTTTTTTTGTATAAGTTTTACTTTTAAGAACTTATGTACACATACATATACAATACTTAAAATAAAATAATTTGAATTTGAAATATCTAAAAATAGCACAATACGTGTTACGCTTGTACTTGGCGCCTTCTTTTACCTTTTTGTTTAAAAAGGTTATTATAATAAATTTTACATGTAATCATTTTTACTTGTAAAAAGTTATGTTAAATACATTATAATAACAAGTAAAACAATCATATAACTCAGTGTTGTAATAAATAATGATAAATTAAATATTGGACAATTTTTACTTGTAAAAACTTGTTATGTACATAATAATAATACAGACACAAAGTAATACAAGTTAACGCGTTGAGTGCTCGATGTACCGATGGGTACGCAATCGAGCGTCAGAAAGTGACGCGCGCACCAGGCGCGTAGAACAGAGAGCAACTTCACGAAATCGTAACTGAGTGCAACGATGCAGCCACGACGAAATAAAGCACTGATTGTGCAAACAGAAAACGAGTGAAGCTCTTGCCCGTCCGTTGAGATTGTAAGGAAAAACCGCTTGGAAGAAAAGACAAATAAGCAGAGAGCGAATAGAATCTTCGGTCTCACTTATATCTCTTTGCAGTTCTAGCTGGCAGATAATGATTGGTTGTAACTCGTTCACGCCGTGATCGCATGTTTGGGGTCTGTCCGGTATACATGGCTAACGCGGGAATACCAGGTCTGTAAATATGAAACCGGAATTTGCCCATAGATGGCCCTAGCTGTCAATGTAGTGTGGGGACTTTGAGCTCCCCAAAAGCGCACGCATCCGTTTTCCGTGCGGCGCTATAGAGCGCGCGCAAGTGTCACTCGTGCGGGAAAAAAGACCAACGAGCAGTAACCGTTGGAAGCGCACACAGAGCTCACGAATATACGATCGCTAGTTCATAGTTTAGTCATTCTTTCTTTGTCGTGTGTGACACTGCGATTTCTGCACGCGGTCGCGATTGTGCGAGAGCGGGCAGACAGGAGCATCGGCTCCGTTCGACACACACACACATATACATATGAGTCCCCGCTGTGGCTCATATGTCGTGCGAGCATAGAAAACTATTTTTCTGTATTGTAGACGAATAAGTTGTACCTGTGACTCACATGCTCTGCAGCTGGCAGGCACGTGCGCAATAAAGGAACCAAAGAAGAACACGCCTAGGTTAATTTAGGAACCTACCCTCCACTTGCATCGGCGAGAGAGCAAGAGGACACAAAAAACCTAAATTGGTGACCCCGACACCTAAAATTGGTAACCGGACAAGATTCGCAGTGTAACAAAAAAAAGAGAGACATTGTGCCATTCCAACGGACCTTCTGGCTGAGGTCACCTTGCCGACCGGGAAAAATTCAAACTTCCTAAAAATTGGAAACATTTGTCCGCATCGGGTGATCCCGCCGCCATCGGACAGCTTCGCCTCGAAAAAGGTCAGAATCGAGCTGTGATTGGTCGAAGACTCGGTGCTGTGCGCGTAGTCTGCGTGACGGACTCTGATTGGCTGAGACTCTGCTCTGCGCATGCAGTCATCGTGAGTGTGACACGTGCAGTTCCACAACGGTAAAAATTTTTGATCAAGTGCTACACACTCTTTCGCGCCTGTTTTGCATCGCGACAGCCGCACACGCACATTTCAATCAGTGCCTGAAGAAAAAACTGCGTACAATCGTATTCATTCCGTGAATCCGAACAGACACCATGTCGCTACATCACACCCCTCCGTCCAAGGGATCGGAGCAGCCACCCGGCACACCGGCAAGGCCAAGTCACATCGAACTACCTCACGGGAGTGCATCCCAATTGGAGCCGCTCATTGACATGGGGCCTCCATTCAACGACAGTGTCATCGAATCTATCACAGCGTGTAAGATTCCATCGTTTTGGAAACAGCAGCCTGCTCTGTGGTTCGCGCAAATAGAATCTTTATTTCAAATACATCGTATCCGCTCTGATGACGGCAAATATCACCTTGTCATCGGTGCACTCGACTCTGAAGCAATTCAAGAGATAGCGGACATCCTGACATCACCACCTGTCATTGACAAGTATGTCACCTTAAAAACGCAGTTACTTGCACGTTTCGCAGATTCTGCAGACAAGCAGCTCCACCGTTTACTCACAGACTTAAAGCTTGGCAACCGCAAGCCCTCACAACTCCTCCGTCACATGAGGACACTGGCAGGCGACCGAGTGTCACAGGACATCCTGCGAGTGCGCTGGCTAGCACTTCTACCACCCGGGATACAGCGAGTCCTCAAGATCCTTCGGACAACCTGCTTAGAGGACCTCTCAACAGTTGCAGACGAGCTCATGGAAGGCTCTTCTACACCCCAAGTTCTTGCAGTTGCCGCACCACATTCACCGTCACCAGGTAGACTGGGAGCTGCAGCCTCTGCCGACACCCAAACCATTCAGCAGTTAGGAGAAGCAGTAACCACCATGCAACAGTCCGTCGCACACCTGACGACTCTGCTCGAGCACCTGTTGCCTGCTGTTGTCCACCAAGGACAGCCCACCCAGCGTCAACGTACACGTTCCAGGTCGCGCTCTCGTAACACTCAGCAACTAACCAGGCAGTGGTGCTATTACCACCGCCGCTTCGGTGCTGCTGCGAGACGATGCCAGCAGCCGTGCAGCTTTACACTTCAAGTTACCAATGCAAATGGCGCGGGAAACTGACGTCGCTGCCGTCGACACAGGCAATCGGCAACAGCACAACAGCGCCTAGTGAGAAAAGACTCCACGTTTTTGACAGAACCACGAATATTAGGTTCCTGGTCGACTCTGGATCCGTCGTTTCGCTGATTCCTCGGAAGTGCGTACACAGGAAGCTCACTCCTACCGAACTACAACTATTCGCCGCCAATTCATCAGCCATCTGCACATTTGGCCAGCAGCCGCTCACCCTCGATCTCGGACTTCGCCGCGCATTAAAATGGTCGTTCATCATTGCTGATGTGAACTCAGCGATCATCGGAGCTGATTTTCTCTCACACTACGGTTTAATCATCGATCTCTCTCGACAACGCCTTGTGGATCCAAAAACCAGCCTTGCCACACAGGGTCAGGTATGTGAGACAACCATTTTTAGTGTCTCCGCAACCAGTCAGCACAATCTTCCGAACTCACCACACCGAGAGCCATATGCCACACTACTGGACTCGCATGCAGCAGTCTTCGCACCAAGGCCAACTCCTTCAGCGATCCGCTTTGACGGGATCACGCATCATATAGAGACCACAGGACCTCCAGTGTTCGAACGTCCACGACGACTTCTAGGTGACAAATTGGCAGCCGCCAAGGCAGACTTCGACCTTCTCTTACATCTTGGGGTCGTGCAACCTTCACGCAGTCAATGGGCGAGTCCGATACACATGGTGCAGAAAAACCAAGGTGGCTGGCGCACAACAGGTGATTACCGGCGTCTAAATTCTCAAACTGTTCCAGACAGATATCCGATTCCACGAATAGAGGACATCTTACAACAGTTGCACGGAAAAAAGGTCTTTTCCACGTTAGGCCTAATCCGAGCGTATCACCAAATTCCTGTTGCACCGGAGGACGTCCCCAAAACCGCTGTCACGACACCTTTCGGCCTATTTGAATTCTTAGGCATGCCGCCTGGACTTCGAAATGCCACGCAAACGTTCCAACGGCACATGGACAATATACTGCGCGGGATCAACTTTGCTGCATGCTACGTAGATGATATCATCATCTTCTCAGACAGCCATGAAGAACATCTTCAACATCTCGATACCGTTCTCAGAGTGCTCCAAGAGAACAACTCCAAGAGAACAACTTTCCAGTCCATGCGACCAAATCCTTCTTTGGACAGGATTCTGTGCGTTACCTCGGCTACATTGTCTCACAGACTGGATTTAAACCACCACTTGACAGGGTAACAGCCATTCAACAGTTTCCAAAACCCAAGATCATCGCAGATCTACGTCGCTTCTTGGGGATGGTAAACTATTACCGTCGAGTATTGCCGAATGCCGCTCAACAGCAAGCTCCGCTAACCAAACACCTGAAGGAGGCGAAGAAGAGGGACAAGCGAGAGATTCCCTGGACAATGGAGACAGAGGCTGCGTTCCAGAAATGCAGGGATGCATTGACAGCTGCCACACACTCAGCCTTTCTCGCTCCAGATGCACCTCTCACACTAACGACCGATGCTGCGGACTCCGCTATAGGCGCGTCACTCGAACAGCAGATAGACGGACACTGGCAGCCACTTGGATTCTTCTCACGGAAACTCTCTCCAACCGAGCAGAAGTACTCTACATATGACCGAGAGCTTCTTGCTGTGTTCGCTGCCGTCAAGTTCTTCAGACACATACTTGAAGGAAGAGTATTCCAGGTACGGACAGACCACCGACCGCTAACATACGCTTTCAGCAGAAAGGCAGAAAAGAGTTCGCCACGCCAGCTAAGACAACTGGACTACATCTCGCAATTCACCACGGACATAGTCCATGTGAAAGGCGAAAACAACGTGGTTGCAGACACGCTCTCCAGGATCAACGCAATTGAGATGCCAAGCACACTCTCAGCAGAAATCATCGCAAACGCGCAGGAAGCAGATCCAGAACTCGCAGACATCGTAAGATCCACGTCGCTCGAGCTGAACCACCTTCGAATCGAAGAAGAAGACATCTGGTGTGATGTCTCGATGGGCATCGTACGACCGTACCTACCACAACCACTTCGACGCAAAGCATTCGACGTCATCCATGGTCTGGCTCATCCGAGCGCTCGCTCAACGCTGAAGTGCATCAAACAAAAATTCATCTGGCCAGGCATCAACCAAGATGTTTCTCGCTGGGCACGTGAGTGTTTACCGTGCCAGCGATCAAAAGTCAGCAGACACAACAAACCACGGCCTGAATATATCGAAGCAACGGACAACCGATTCAATCACATCCATTTGGACCTGATAGAGCTACCGCCTATACGAGGTAACCGCTATTGCCTCACAATCATAGATCGTTTTTCCAGATGGCCAGTTGCACTTCCACTACCGAACATTGAAGCAGACACTGTAACATCCGCTCTCTTTAATCACTGGATATGCAACTTCGGGACTCCACTGACGATCACCACGGATCAGGGAACGCAATTTGAATCTGCACTCTTCCAGTCATTAGCGCAACTAATTGGTGCAACTCGGATTCGCACTACGCCGTATCATCCACAAGCGAACGGACTCATCGAACGCTGTCATCGCACCCTGAAGGCAGCACTAAGATGCCATGCACCAACACTGTGGCCAGATATCTTACCAACCGTTCTTCTTGGCCTAAGAGCATGCGTGAAGGAGGATCTGCAAGCGTCTCCAGCAGAGCTTCTCTTCGGCACAACACTACGGTTACCGGGTGAATTTTTTGTTCATGAGGATCCACCGGCTGATCCGTTTATATTTTTAGAAAAATTCCGCGAATATATTCGTAAGATCCGTCCAACGACAACAGTTCATCACACGAACGCGAAACCGTTCGTTTTCCGGGATTTGTACACTTGTTCGCATGTCTTCCGTCGCATTGACTCTGTTCGCCGGCCGCTCGATCCGCCGTATTCGGGTCCTCACCGAATAATCAGGCGCATAACAGACCGTGTTTTCCTGGTGGATATCAATGGTGAGGAAAAAACCCTATCAACAGAGTCGTTAAAACCCGCGTTCATAGTGCTGGAGAACAACGGCTCTGAACAGCCGCAAACGAGTGATCCGCGTCCGTCCACTTCATCCGCGCCGCAACTAAAAACGTACGCGAAAAAGAAAAATGTTTCGTTCCTCTCTGTCTAGAGAGGCACTGAGGGGGGAGCACCTGTGGGGACTTTGAGCTCCCCAAAAGCGTACGCATCCGTTTTCCGTGCGGCGCTATAGAGCGCGCGCAAGTGTCACTCGTGCGGGAAAAAAGACCAACGAGCAGTAACCGTTGGAAGCGCACACAGAGCTCACGAATATACGATCGCTAGTTCATAGTTTAGTCATTCTTTCTTTGTCGTGTGTGACACCGCGATTTCTGCACGCGGTCGCGATTGTGCGAGAGCGGGCAGGCAGGAGCATCGGCTCCGTTCGACACACACACATATACATATGAGTCCCGCTGTGGCTCATATGTCGTGCGAGCATAGAAAACTATTTTTCTGTATTGTAGACGAATAAGTTGTACCTGTGACTCACGTGCTCTGCAGCTGGCAGGCACGTGCGCAATAAAGGGACCAAAGAAGAACATGCCTAGGTTAATTTAGGAACCTACCCTCCACTTGCATCGAGAGAGCAAGAGGACACAAAAAACCTAAAGTAGTTACCGTCAAAGCGCGTCATTGGCGCCATTTCCATTTGCTGACATTTGACAAAGATTTTCAACTCACAACAATACAAGTTTCATGCAACAGCATAGTTTGTAATAGCGTTGAACATGTCGAATTTTGTGCCTGGAAGCTACTATTTGCGGACAGCATTAATTTTTTTTTACCATTTGAAGAAAACTGCTACAGAATTGCATCGAATGCTTGTCGAAGCTCACGGTGAGCATGCTCTTGGTAAATCACAGTGCTTTGAGTGGTTTAAAAAATTCAAACGTGGCGATTTTTACGTGAGAAACGAAGAACGTGGAAGACCACCGAAAAAGTTTGAAGACAGCGAATTGTAAGCATTGTTGGATGAGGATGACGTTCAAATGCAACAACTCGCGGATCAATTAAATGTGACACGAGAAGCCGTCTTCATACGTTTGAAAGCCATGGGAAAGATCCAGAAAGATGGGAAAATGGGTTCCACATAAACTGGATGAAAGACAGTAGGAAAATCGAAAAACCACTTGCGAAATGCTGCTCGCCAGGTACAAAAGAAAGTCATTTCTCCGTCGAATTGTGACTGGCGATGAAAAGTGGATATATTTTGAGAATCCTAAGCGTAAAAGATCATGGGTCACTCCAGGCGAACCATTGATATTGACTGCAAGGCCAAATCGCTATGGACGGAAGACGATGCTCTATGTTTCGTGAGATCAGAAGGATGTGATCTATTATGAACTGCTAAAACCTGGCGAAACCGTTCATACTGAAGGCTACCGATAACAAATGATCGATTTGAATCAATCTTTGCGTGAAAAACGACCAGAATATCAAAAGGCAACACAAAGTGATTTTGCTTCATGATAATGCACCATCATACACAGCAAAACTGGTCAAGGAAACGATTGAGGCGTTTAGTTGGGAAATACTTTCGCATGCAGCTTACTCACCAGACTTGGCTCCGTCCGATTACTACTTATTTGCATCGATGGGACATGCACTTGCTGAGCTACGCTTCGCTTCTTACGAAAATGTACGAAAATGTCTCGATGACTGGTTTGCCTCAGAAGAACAACAGTTTTTTTGGCGTGGCATCCACAAATTGTCAGACAAGTTGGAAAAATGTATAGCTAGCGATGGGCAATACTTCGAATAAAATATTTTTATCATTTTCATACAATAAACGTATATTTTCTATACAGAAATTCCGGTTTCATATTTACATACCTGGTACATATACGAGGGCGGTCCGATAAATACTTAGCCTCACCGCCCGATGGCGCCACTATCGCAAGAGAAATTTACTATCGTGTAGTACATTCTCGTAGACGGCTACTGTCGAAATTTCAGCCGAATCGGACTCGTAGTTTTGTTTTGACCGCGTGTGGAAGCGGGCGTGTCCGCGGATTTTAGAAAAATGGAAAAAGAGCAATATCGGTCGGTGATTCGATTGTTGTTTTTGGAAGGGAAATCGCGCAGCGAAATCAAAGAGCGCTTGGATGCTGTGTACGGTGACTCTTCTCCTTCGATGGCGACCGTCAAAAACTGGTTTAACGAGTTTCAACGTGGTCGCACTTCGGTTTTTGATGAGCCACGCCCAGGTGCCCCGAAAACGGCTACCACGGAGGATAACATGACAAAAATCCACGATCTCGTGGATAGCAGACCGCCGATTGAAGGTGCGCGAGATAGCTGAGACAGTAGCCATCTCAAAAGACCGCGTGGGTCATATCCTGCATGAAATTTTGGGCATGAGAAAGCTGTCGGCGCGATGGGTGCCGCGTTTGCTCACTCCGGACAACAAGCGCAACCGTGAGACCACTTCGGAGCAGTGTTTGACGCTGTTTAAGCGCAATCCGAAGGAGTTTCTGCGTCGTTTCGTGACCGTCGACGAAACATAGATCCACTGATACACACCAGAGACCAAGGAACAGTCGAAACAGTGGACTTCACCCGGCGAACGTGCTTCGAAGAAGGCGAAGACTGTCCTATCGGCCGGAAAGGTGATGGCCACCGTTTTCTGGGATTCACAAGGTGTGATCGACATCGACTACCTGGAGAAGGGCAAAACGGTCACAGAGCTGTACTATGCCGAATTATTGGGCCGATTCGACGCCGAATTGCAGAAAAAACGGCCCCATTTGGCGAAGAAAAAAGTGCTCTTCCACCATGACAACGCACCGGCTCACACCTCCGCCCTCGCCACGGTCAAATTGGTCGAATTGGGCTACGAACTGCTGCCCCATCCACCGTATTCTCTAGATTTGGCCCCTTGCGACTTCTTTTTGTTTCCAAACTTGAAAAAGTCACCCGCCGGGCAGAAATTTGAGTCGAATGAGGAGGTCATCGCCGCCACGGAGGCCTACTTTCCAGACCTCGAGAAAACGTATTTTTCAGACGGGTTAAAGAAGTTGGAGCATCGCTGGGTCAAGTGTATCGAGCTAAAAAGAGACTATGTTGAGAAATAAATCGCCACTTTTCCAAAATTTTCGTTTTTCTTTTGTAGGCTAAGTACTTATCGGACCACCCTCGTATGTATAAACAATCGCGGTCTGAGCAAAATTCCGTGTTCGTTATGTCCGACAGTGATCGATAAGATTGGGCGACTGGCACCGGATTTAAAAATTAAGGCGGAATGCTAAGGGACTAGAAAAAGGGAAGCAAAGGAAAGGAAAAGAAAAGAGAGAGAAGAAAAGAAGAAAAATGAAAAGACAGGGGTCACAGGCAAAAGAAAGTATAAATAACTTACTGCTGGATCTATACTATTTGTCGAAAATGAAGAGTGTAATTACTGCGTGTCGGTGAGGATGGATGACCCAAGTTTGCGCCAAGAATAGGAAGCTGGTTTCCGCTGGATTGTTCACGATAGTCCAAAAATGCACGAGGTCGTTGCACGGAATAATTAACAACTGGCGAAACTCTGATCTGTCTAAGTCACTAGTAGGCTAGGTTGTTAAGAGACCCTAAAAGAGTGCTAAAGAGAAAATTCTGTCCTGGCTGCGGGTCGGTCGAGAGGAGAAGTAAAAGTGGTATATCCTTTTCGTTTTACTCAAAACGTCACCTCGGTCGAGAGGGTAGGGTTTTGGAAGTTGCATCAGGGCTCTAAAGTTTATGTCCAAATATGGGTATTGGATTTTGTTGCAAAACTTTTCGGAAGTGAGGTTTTAGGAAGGCCTGAGATGAATATGGTAAAGGATCGGGTATCTATGGCAGTAAAAGACTTCAAGGTTTTGCTAGGTTTAGTCAGAGATTGCGCGCAATAAAGATTTATGAATAACGTGGGAAAACACATGAGTTTCCAAAGATCAAAGGCTAGTAGTGTTATATGATAGTATGAAAAAGTGTTTGGTCGGTCCGTTTTCAAAGAATATTGTTGCTCCAAACAGGAAGTTATTCAAGGTTATTTGGAGAGGAAAACATCTGGCTAAAATAACTCAGCGGATCTTTCTGACAGAAATAGTGAAACTTCGGTGATTAAAACAGAGAGAAAAAAGAGAAATCTGAGTGTGACGTCACTGTGCTCGGAGGATAGCTGAACATAAACATTTGGTCGTACAATATAAAATTTTTTTGCAATTTAATTTGCCTTATTTGATAACGAATTTAGAGTACGCGGAGTCCGCAGGACGTTACAATGGAAAATGTTCGGAATCACGTCGATGTAAAACTTTTGACAAAATGGGATGGACGATACGGTGCAGAGGCAATGGTTACAATGTCAAATTTTCATAGCCGCAGCATCTTTTCAGAAAATTTAATTGCCGTTGAATTGCGAAAACTCGAAGTGAAATTCAACAAGCCGATCTATGTGGGTATGTGTATTCTCGACATATCTAACAAGGGGAGGATGCATGGACCGGGAAACGGTTTGGAACGAAACTTACGGAGTTAATAGTACTTGACTACTAATAACTCATGGTAATAGCATACGATGCAATACCTCTTCGTTTTCAAGAACAACGGTCTAAAGAAAAGAGCGAACAAAGTGTACGAGTTAGTAAGAAGAGTATTCAATGAAGCAGCGTAGCGCAGTAGCGAAGATAACGGACTACCGAGCTGACGGCTGAGGTTCGATCCCTGCTGTATGGTTTTTTTATTCTGTAAGCATAAAAATGAAACAGAAAACATTAATAAGTAATAAAACTGCGTTTCTTAAATGTATTAGTGTTTGTTAAATATATTATTAATGATTTAAATTGCAAAAAAACCGTAAATCTTATCTATAAAATATATAGTGATGAGAAAATTTTTATATAATAATTGCAATGGAAATAGGAGTAAAAATATATTATATTTTCGCTGGAGGATTTTTCGATAATAATTCATTATTCTCGTAAATAGAATTCGCATATACGAGAGCATTAGTGAATTCACCTTCAAAATCTTCATTTTCAAAAGATCTTTCTTCTAGTGATTCTATATCAATTATTTTGCTTGTTGAAGGATTCTCTGACATTGTTATGATATATGTAATATAAATATGATCACGGAACTGCTCTGTATCACTAATAAACGCACACTGCTGCTTGCTCTACTGACGACTGTTCCGATGCTCGAATCATTTCGTCATTCTTAACGATCGTTTAGAATGACACAAAGGAAGATTTTGGAGGGGGATTGCCAGAAGAGATAAAGACACAACACAACTTCAACACAACACGACTTCAACACAACATAGAGAGTTGTAACAGAAACAAATATTTTATATATACGATATAAGATTATGAAAAATTATCTCATACTAGTTTAACTCTTTGCGATCGGCTGATTTCGAAGAGATCGATAAACATTGATATCTATAAGTTGATCTAAACATTTGAATCTAGCATCGGGAGGATAGTTTTCTTTCATTATCGCTAGCCACGTTTGCCGTTGCTGCATGCCAGGCGATCATGAATGCCAGCCTGGTGGCACCGACTTCTACGACTTACGAATGCCGCCATAGTGGCGGCATCGACCGCAAAGGGTTAATAGCACTCCTATATATTTAAGAACAATATTTTTATTCCTATTTCCATTACAATTATTATATAAAAATTTTCTCATACACTATATATTTTATTGATAAGATTTACGGTTTTTTTGCAATTTAAATCATTAATAATATATTTAACAAACACTAATACATTTAAGAAACGCAGTTTTATTACTTATTAATTTTTTCTGTTTCATTGTTATGCTTACAGAATAAAAAAAACCATACAGCAGGGATCGAACCTCAGCCGTCAGCTCGGTAGTCCGTTACCTTCGCTCTTGCACTACGCCGCTTCGTTGAATACCCTTTTTACTAACTCGTACACTTTGTTGGCTCCTTTCTTTTTTCTTAATCAATTCAAAATAGTTGTTGTGGAATCGCTAGAAGAAAGATCTTTTGAAAATGAAGATTTTAAAGATGAATTCACTAATGCTCTCGTATATGCGAATTCTATTTACGAGAATAATGAATCATTATCGAAAAATCCTCCAGCGAAAATATAATATATTTTTACTCCTATTTCCATTGCAATTATTATATAAAAATTTTCTCATACACTATATATTTTATAGATAAGAGCGTTTTTTTTCGAAAACAAAGAGGTATTGCGTTGTATGCTATTACCATGTGTTATTAGTAGTCAAGTACTATTTACTCCGTAAGTTTCGTTCCAAACCGTTTCCCGGTCGATGCGTTCTCCCCTTGTAAGACCTGCTTGTATGAATTTCACCATGAATACATGTCACCTCTGTATCACGAGAAATATAAAGTATTATATACGGACACAGTTAGCTTACCATGTAAACACAGTTAATTCACCATGTAATGTCCGACGATGTGTATGAGCTAATGAAACGTGACATTGCTAGGTTTGATATGAGCAATTATTTTCAAAATAACATATACGGTATACTGCTTACGAACAAAAAAATTTCAGGGATTATGAAAGATGAAAATAACGGAGCTATAATGACAGAATTCGTCGGGGTGAGAGCAAAAATGTATGCGCTGAAAGTAGAAGGTAAAAAGGATACTAAAAGGGCGAAGGGTGTTAATAGGAATATTATAGCGCGAACAATCAATTTTGACGATTACACATATTGTTTGAGAGAGGAAATCGAAACGAGTCGGCGTCAATCGTACATAAGATCCAAGTTGCATGAGTACACACAGTATTCGAAACGGAAACTGCTCTCAGTCCATACGATGATAAGCGATATATTGTATCTGACTCGATTAATACATTACATTATGGGGACATTATAATATACTATTATAACGTTTATTTATTTTATTAGCTATTTTACAATTAAGTACGTCATCAAATGTTCTAATAAAACTGTATTAATTTTTTTTACAATACATTATCCTTTTGTATCGATGAATTATGCGAATTGTCGAATCCCAACCATTTTATATATATCTTGTCATCTTGCCTGCGCAACACCTTTTCTACTAACAAGGAGAGTGCCACAGCTATCCCTCACCCATTTGAATGGGCTTTGGATATGTTGTAGAGCATCAAAAACTAAGGGATACATATTTTTTTATATCTGCTTCGAAGCATGTTTAGGGGGTGAAACCACCCCTTGAAGAAAATAGCTGTTATCGTTTTTATCAAATATTTTCTAAATTATGAGTCATATGAAAAAAAGTTTCAGACAAAAGTTTTGTAATATTTTATGCTTTTTGCAACCATGTACTCAGCTTTTTAAAATTTCAAATGTTGGACTACTCCCCGCCCCTCTCGTTACTCTGGCAAATTTTTAAGTTTTTGTAAGGACAAAAATTGTAGAGCATTAAATACCAAATCCATCCATATATAATATTAGAAAATGTTATTTAATATTTTGGACAAAACGCAATGAGAAAACTTCATGGTATATGTGTCGCGCTGCCCGAGTAGATAGATACTGTAGATTGGTACGCTGTGATATTTCTTTGCAATTGCACTATGCTTCACGACTGCTTGTACATATTTTCTTATGCTATTAATCGTAATAATATGATATTAGTCTCACGATGCTCGATTGTGTTAATGATTTTCTATACAGGGTGATTCAAAACAACCTTTCATTATTAAAAGTATAAAATCCTGATAAAATTCTAAAACAACTTTTCCTCTTGCAAAATTTTGGCAAAAGCTTAGATTTTTAATTATTAAAAAAAGTAGTAGACCTATTGCGGGTCGGGTACGGGAGGTAGACAGGTGCGGCGCAACTCACCGTCAGACGTGGGCGCTAACGCGGAATACCCGCAGCAATCAGCTGATCACACTACACATGTTATACACTAGCTAGGTTCCAATATTCATTGCCAGCATAAAAATCTGTATTTTCTGTGACATAAGGTGATTGTTATAACGGGCAAAAATTTTGGAAAACAGCCAGGATTGTACGCGCACACACATGCAAGCACGTTCTCGGTCTCTCCGAGTCTGTTTTCCAAAATTTTTGCCCGTTATAACAATCACCTAACGTCACAGAAAATACAGATTTTTATGCTGGCAATGAATATTGGAACGTAGCTAGTGTATAACATATGTAGTGTGATCAGCTGATTGCTGCGGGTATTCCGCGTTAGCGCCCACGTCTGACGGTGAGTTGCGCCGCACCTGTCTACCTCCCGTACCCGACCCGCAATAGGTCTACTACTTTTTTTAATAATTTAAAATCTAAGCTTTTGCCAAAATTTTGCAAGAGGAAAAGTTGTTTTAGAATTTTATCAGGATTTTATACTTTTAATAATGGAAGGTTGTTTTGAATCACCGTGTATGTTAACTCATGAAGTTGTGCTCTGCATGACAACCTTCATGATTTCGACAAAAACAATAACACTAATAATTCAAAATCATGAACGTTGTCATATAATGTTCCATATGCAACTTCATAAAAGTTAGCGTATAGAAAATTATTAACACAATCGTGAGACCAGTCCTTACACAAAATAAACATGTGAGCAGAGATAAATCGCATATATAACAACATAGCAAATGTGCGCTATTTGTACAGAAATTTCAAATGTATATTTTCTGAATTATCTATCCATCATCAAAATACTCGATAGATTATAATGTACCATCCTGTTTACAAACAGAGTTTTCGAGATATATTTTAAGTCTTTCTGCCGTCTGGTACTCGTCACTCGTCCTTGATTTTTGAACGTGGACGCACACCAATAATAGTCAATGTTTATTATATCTCTTATCGCACTCCAATAATTTTGTTGTTTATTATTGAACCACGTGCTCGATTTCATTGTGATTGTCTGTGTTTGATTCAGTTGGTGAATGATTACTTTGTTGAAGTTGTTTTTCTTGACGAATCTGCGTTGCTCCTTATTTTTGTTTAACCTACAGGTGAATCACGTTTGTTATCGAGGCTATTGGGCGCTGTAGGGTTTTAACTTTTCATACATAATACTTGCAAATAGCGGGGCTTCGGCGTTTACTGTTGGTAAGTAACGTTTATCTAGTCATGAAAACACTCAACTTTCGTTGACCGGATTCGCTGACGGAATATTTTATAAATCCTTCATTGTTACAAATAAGGACTCTACACAGACAAGTTCCGAATAATACAAACTTACATATATGCACGATATAATTATAAAATATGTTATCTCGGCGATTCCCGAATGAACTATCATACAAATGTCACGAATTATAATTTTTATATTTTACTATTTGTTGCCGCGTCAGGTGGTTGAACGGCCGTGACGCAGGGATGCCAGAACACCCTTGTCAGAAGGATCGAAGTTAGAGACACTAGTAGACTCGGATCTCGTGCGGCCTTTTCGGGTTGTAAATCTGAACCGAGAAACCCGAGCAACGCTCGTATGAAATAGATCGACGAGCGCTAATGTGAAACGATCTCCGTCGTTTCAGAAGGCCTGCCCTTTCGGACTCAACGGCCAGCAAGATGCCACGGTAAAAAGGAAACTGTGGCCAAGCAAACGAAAATGCTGAGCTCTGTCACTCTAGAGGCGACTGAGTCGTTCCTGCGGCGAAACGCCGATGTCCTGTGGACGCTTGAAACGAGAGCTCAGCGTGCTCAAAGACGCGATCGCGTCGCTGGTCAAATCGCCAAGATCCTTGGCGGATACTTGGAAGAGAAAGAGAGAGAGAGAGTTCGCAAACTCCGAAGGAGACGGCAACGCCACTCCTGAAAGCCAAGTTCCTCGACGGACGCTTGGAAACAGAGAGTTCACCTGTCCCACACGGAGGCGACCAAAGCCCGCTCCTGAAGCGTGGCAACGCAGGGAATTCACAGCTGAACACAGTAGATTCCAACCATAAAGCCTCAACCCAGCAGGGTATATTACCGCAGTCAACTCAGCAGAGTGTAGAGTGCGTTGGTTTGAATCTCGACTAAGCACTAAAACTGCTCTAGGAAAGCCTAGAGAGAACGTCGGTAAAGACGGGTGCTGCAAGTCGCACAGACCAGACACCAGGGATTGCTACAATCGGCGTTGGGCCATGCGAAGGCACGCTGCTCGCGATCGCGCTCGGTTATACCACCCGGGCGACCGATTCTTAGCTGCGAGCAGCGGAATCAGTGAGAGCGCGTCATGTAGCGGCCGCGCACTAGTGGCTACGCGGGGAGCGTCGGCGGGAGCGCCGCGTGCTCGCCTGCGAGAAACCAACGGGAGCCAGGCCGTCCGCCACGCGGCCGCGACTCGATGACAGTAATGATGCAGCTTGTGGCAACGTGATGTTATATCATTGCCTGCGCATTTCCGAACACTATTGAAAAAAGTCGAAAAGTTACGACTGGAACATACGTATGGATATTTGTAGATTTTAACTATGATTATTAAAAATAAATAATTGACGCACGATTAACAGCGTACTAGCTCAATTGTCTTTTTATTCTCGTTTGTTTCCTGAATCACATATTTGTGAAATTTATGCATATACTGCAATTTTACAGAAAAGTCAAAGTGAATAAAAAAGAGCAAGCGCGTTATGCATGAAGTGCATTGAATATCTTGATAATATAATACAAAGTTAAAAGAATATTAACTAGATATACTAATATGTTTATTGTAAGACATTATTATGTATGTGTGTGAATGAATTTTATATTATCGCTTAAATGTCATCAAATATGATTTCACCTATTTAGAGTAGATAAACAAGGGGGTTCTAACTAACTTTTTAAATTAATTATGCAAAAGACGTTATTTATTAATTAATATTTTTTAATTAATACCCCTCCTTTAATGATTCCTCCTCTTTATTGAACCCTCTCTTTATTGATTCCCCCTCTTTATTGATACCCCCTCTTTATTGATTCCCCTCTTTATCGATTCCCCCTCTTTATTGATCCCCCCTCTTTATTGATTCCCCCTCTTTATTGATACCCTCTTCCTCCCCATAATTTTCAATTCTATGAGCGAGATGGCGGCCGTGACGTCACGAGAGAAAAAGCGTGCCGGGTGTTGCTAGACTCGAACCTGGGCCCCATGGGTTGCTATCGGACGCTCGAACCTTCTAGATCATTGCTGCCTGTTGCTAGTAGATGTCTAGTGAAGGTTCTTACAGTATGTGTAATGAGGTCACGCATACGTCAAAAGAAAAAACATGGCGGCGGTGTAGGCCAGATTCGAACCTGGGCCCCGCGGTTGCTATCGAGCGCTCGAACCTCCTAGACCACCGTCGCCTATTGCTAGTAGACGTCACGTTTACAGGAAAGATGGCGACCGTGACGTCACGCGTATGTTCAGAGAGAGAAACGTGCCGGGATGTAGGTAGGGTCGAACCTGGGCCCCGCGATTACTATCGAACGTCTATCGTACGTCTCTCGAACCTCCTAGACCAGAGCTCGGCAAAATATGCACGCGGCGGTCGATTTTCGACTATCTCCGCCCACCGCTATTCCCTTTATCTCGCCGCTCCGCGCGCTGCCTACAAGCCACTCGAACCTCAGGAGCGTGTTTCCAATAGTTTCCCACGTCACCCATGAGGTACTAATGTTGACGCGTTTTTTTTAAATGGTATCCCATTTTAAGTGGTATCCCCAGTAGGCTTCTTCATTTTTCAAAAATGAAGTTTATAAAAAATGAGAAGTGTTCTTCTTTAAACGACGATTCCTTACCACGTCTTATGCGACTCGCTACATGCAATATCCAAACTGACGTTTCCACTCTTACCAATGAAAGACGCTGAAAATCGAATTGAATATTCTTCATTTAACATATTTTATTTCGCTTCTGTTCAGTTAGTTACGGGTTGTTACAGTCATCAGTGGATTAGGCTCACTGGGGATACCACTTCAAAAAAACGCGTCAACAATAGTACTTCATGGGTGACGTGGAAAACTATTGGAAACACGCTCCTGAGGCTCGAGCGGCTTGTAGGCAGCGCGCAGAGCGGTGAGGTAAAGCGAATAGCGGTGGGCGGAGATGGTCGAAAATCGGCCGTCGCGTGCACATTTTGCCGAGTTCTGTTCTAGACCATTGTTGCCTATTGCTAGTAGGCGCCTAGTGATGGTTCCTACAGTGTGTATGATGGCGTCACGCATGCGCCAAAAGAAAAACAAAGTCGAAACTGGGTCAGACTCAAACTCCGGGCCCTTCGTTTACTGCAATGGTCCTACCACTTAGCTACTATAGGTTAGGTTGGGAGGGAATACGAAACGTTCGTCGAAAGGGTATTTTACCATATCGACTCGCGCCAGGCACTATCCTCATCTTTCTGAAGAGGGGGAAGGGAAGTAAAATGGGAGACATATAGAATAAATTTATACATAATTTTGTTTTCCAGAATATCATTCATTTGTTCACGGCTTCATACATTATATTGGGTGAGTGCAAAAGTTCGTGCGGAGTTTCAATAGATGGAGTTATAAGCGTCGTAAAGTGTTGTCATTAATACTTCCATCTACATATTATATAACGTTGGAAAGGTGACGTCTTCAGCTGTTATTAAAAAAAAAATCATTTGTTTTCATACAAACTGCTTCGAGAAATATCACTTTAAAAATGAGTATCGATAAGGTGCATTTACAGCATGTTATGCTTTACGAGTTTCGGAAGGGAATAAACGTTGCCGCAGCCGTAAAAAACATTCAGGATGTTTATCAGGATGAAGCACCAGCTAAACGAACTGTGGAAAAATGGTTTGCTAAATTTCGGCGCGGAGAATTTAACCTTGAAGACGAGCCACGCTCTGGTCGACCTTCTGACATTGATGACGATGTTTTGCGTACTTTAGTGCTCAATAATCCGCGAATTTCAACAGAAGAAGTTGCTACAGCACTAAACGTTGACCGATCAACCGTTTTTCAGCGTTTAAAAAAGATGGGATTCGATTTGAAGCTCTATATATGGGTGCCCCATTTGCTGACCGAGAAGAACAAAATCAAGCGAATTTCTGCAGCCGTTTCTTTATTCGGGCGGCTCAATAACGAGTCGCTTTTGGATCGACTAGTGACGGGCGATGAGAAATGGGTCCTCTACAACAATGTTCAGCGCAAACGGACATGGAAACAATCAGGTGAGCATGGTGACGCAATGCCAAAGGCCAATTTGCATCCGATGAAGGTGATGCTCTCTGTTTGGTGGGATTGCAAGGGCATAATCTATTTCGAGCTTCTCCCCGCTGGCGAAACGATTGATTCGGACAAGTACTGTCGCCAATTAACCAATCTGAATCGAGAAATAAAAGAGAAACGTCCGATTTTGTCAAATCGCAAGGGAGTCGTCTTTCATCACGACAGCGCCAGACCACACGTTTCGAAAAAGACGCTGAAGAGCCTGAAATGGGATCTTAACGCATCCACCGTATTCTCCTGATATCGCACCATCTGACTATCACTTGTTCCGGTCATTGCAAAATTATTTAAATGGAAAAAACTTTGACTCTTTGGAGGCCTTAAAAACGGCGTCTCTTCGTTCTTCGAATCTAAACCGCGCAGTTTTTATGATCGAGGCATCCGTATGCTGCCAGAACGTTGGGAAAAGATTATAGAAAACGATGGAGAATATATCATTGATTGAATAAAGATTTTTGTTTGCCTAATCACTGTGTGACTTTTACTCACAAACTCCGCACGAACTTTTGCACTCACCCAATATTTTTTACAGCGCATGCTAACAATTCACAATTAATGAGCGACTCCTGGTCAAAGTCGCTGCTTTCTTGTATTGTTTTTGTTGCAGTATGTATATCAGTAATATAATTCTTCTTTTCACGAAGAATATTTACAAAACTTTTGAATTTTACACTAATTATACAGATATTTTCTGATAACCATCCATACATGTGATTGATGCAATTTTCAAATGTAAATAATACATTTAACGTATCTGGTGTTACATATAAGCAATTATTAAAGATTGTGAGTTGTACATCTTACATGACGTTATTATTAATTCTTCTATACGCATCGAGGGAGACGATGACTTATAAAAAATAGCCTGCAGAAATCTTTGGATGTCAGCACGTTGCCCCATTAGCACATTCCAAGTTTTGATCGGCAATAGCCACGATTATCATCAATGACTGTGTCTATGACTGGCTCAGCTCCTACGCTGATTCCGATATTCAAATATTTATAAGCAATTGCAGTCAAAGCGTATCGGCGTCCTAAGATATGCATAGCAGGAGGTCGTGGAACGCTGAAAAGATATAGAAAATTTACATGTCTGAATCTCGGAAAAATTAATAAACTACGGATAAACTGAAAGAAACAGCGTTATGACATTCACCTCTGGCACATTTTCTTGCTCGGTGGAGCCTCGTCCTCATGTTGAGCAGGCATGTAATAATTTGCTTGTTTAGCGTTCATTTCAGCACCGGCAGCATACATTTTTAATATGTAGATACACCCAAACTTTACTATGTAGACACACAACCGATGAATCTCGCGTTCACAGAGCGACTGAGAGACAGAAGTTGTTTTCCGAAGCCTAATATAGGGTTTTTCAATTGGTGCGGGTCGATGTTGGCAGCCTGTGGCGGCCATGTTGTTTTGGCGGCGTCTGTCTAACCTATTGTTTATTATTCAGTCACTGATGCCAAATCACCATGACAAGTTACACGATTGAGCAGCACGTCCAAATGATAAAACTTTATTACCAAAATGAGTGTTCGTTAGTGCAAACGTTGCACGCGTTGTGCCCATTTTACGGCAGACGCGGTGGCCCTTCAAAGTCGACTCTCCAACGTTTGGTGGCCAAATTCGAGACGACCGGTTCGGTAAACAATCAGCCAACACCTGTACGTCAAAGAAACGCCAGATCAGCCGAAAACATCGCCACTGTAAGTGAAAGTGTGCAGGAGAACCCGAGGCAGTCAATTCCTCGCCGTGCACAAGAACTCGGCCTTTCGCAAACTTCAACTTGGCTAATTTTGCGTCGGGACTTGGGCCTCCACCCGTACAAGATCCAACTGGCCCAGGAGCTCAAAGTTAATGACCATAGACAACACCATTTGTTCGCTGACTGGGCTTCGGAGCATTTGGAAGGGGACCCCAATTTTGGCCGAAAAATCATCTTTAGCGACGAGGCGCATTTTTGGATGAATGGCTATGTTAACAAGCATAATTGCCGTATATGGCATGACGCCAACCCACACGAGGTTCAACAGGTAGCAATGCATCCACAAAAAGTTACTGTTTGGTGCGAATTTTGGGCCGGCGGCGTCATTGGTCCGTACTTATTCGAAAACGACGTTGGTGAGGCCATCACTGTCAATGGCGAGCGCTACAGAACGATGATAACCAATTTCTTTTGGCCCAAATTGAACGATCCGTTGAACGACGGACGTGGACGACATGTGGTTCCAGCAGGATGATGCTACGTGCCACACAGCGGACGCCACGATGGACATTCTGCATGAACAATTTGAGGGTATGGTTATCTCTCGCAGAAGTGACGTGAATTGGCCACCAAGATCGTGCGATTTGACTCCGCTAAACTTTTTCTTGTGAGGTTTTCTGAAGTCGCAGGTCTATGCCAATAAGCCGCAATCGACCGATGCCCTTAAAGTCAACATAACTCAGGCCATCGCTCAAATTCAGCCGGATCTATGCGGCAGAATCATTGAAAATTGGACCACTCGGATCCGTGCCACCGTGAGAAGCCGCGGCGGACATTTGAACGATGTTATATTCCACACATAATGGCATACATGAGCCTTTCAAATAAAAAAATAATTTCGTTAATACATCACACAGCTTGTTTTATTCCATTGCAACATCGACCCGCCCTTATTGAAAAACCCTTTATTATACCTATTATAGGGCACCCCTCCTCTTACTCTTCGGAGTTGTATGTATCTGGAGTTGAAGAATGTATCTGCATGCGCAGATACATTCTTCAAACCGAGAAACAAGATGTGGCTATCTTTATTTTAGACCCCCCCCCATTTGACTTAGGCGTGTCCAAACCTGTTCTAATCTATCCAAACCTTTTCTAATGGAAAGAATATAAGGTAAAGCATTTTAAAGTGCAGAGCTATTCTCAGCAGTTAATGAAGACATGGAAGACTTCGCTCAAACCGAACGAGAACTGTTAGCGCAATCCACTCGTTTGAATTCCCGATGGGCATACGACTCGTGGGTGCAAAAGTGTGACAAGTGTATCAGATGTTTGAAGGAACAAAGTCGAGCAAAACGACCGCGATTGTTGATTGGCGCGCAATCAGTGGTGGCTCGTATTGCACGACTCGAGGGACTGAAAATTTCTGTGCGACAACGCTTCATACATGTGGGTGCTGGACACGTATCAAGAGATGCAGAATTGGTATGGAAAGAAATTGATACGGCGTTCGAAAGCCGCATATCAATCAGCGCAGTTATTAACGTGAACCATACTGAACCTCTTCGATTTCTCCAAGATGCGAAGAGTACAGTGCTCGAGCACGTGCGAAGTGCTATGGAAAGGCACGGCAATCTTAAGGTGAACACTGTGTTCAATGGTGAGTTTATCGCAGGCGACAATCATGCATTCAAAAGCATTAACACGAGAAACAGTTAACTCTTTTCTGCTTTGGATTTGAAAAAATAGTACGAGCAACTCGTCATCGAGCCTACCTTGGCATCTTTGGAAGAATTTCAAGAACGTGATAGTTGATGGGCACTGCTACGCATACTTGATCTCACAGTCAATGTGAACAAATACAATCCACTGCATGCAGGATGCAACATTGAGCTGCCTCGCAAAATAAAATTAAAGAAAGCCATGATAAATGTACGAACTAAAGACAACGCATGTTTTGCATAGTCTGTGGTCGCAGCATTATATCCAGCTGAAAGAAATGGAAACCGGAAATCTTCGTATTACGAGGGCAGTTTGATAAGTCAGTGACTTTTTGAATTTTCCGCGCAGTAACTTTAAATGCAGCACTGCTCCCGTCAACTGCCATCTATTAATAGACTACTGTACAAGTTTGGGCAAGCTGCGCCATTTAGTTAGTGTTTGACAGCCATTGAAAGCAGACAACCTCGTGAATTTTAACGAAAATGGAAAAAAGTGAATTTCGTGTGCTGATTAAGCATTATTCTTTGCGTAAGAAAACCATCACCGAAACCAAGGCAAAGCTTGATAAATACTATGGGGACTCTGCACTATCAATTTCAATGGTTAAGAAGTGATTTACTGAGTTCCGTTGTGGTCGTACCAGCGCAAGTGACGCCGAACGTTCAGGTCGCCCAAAAGAGGTCGTCACGCCAGAAATCGTCGATAAAATCCATGGAATGATATTGGACGATCGGAGAATGAAAGTGCGTGAAGTGGCTGAGGCTGTAGGCATCTCAACTGAGCGGGTACATCACATTTTACATGAATATTTGGACATGAAAAAGCTATCCGCGCGATGGGTGCCGCGATTGCTCACACTCGATCATAAGCGCAACCGTGTGACCATTTCAAAGGAGTGTTTGGCGATGTTCAGCCGCAATCCGAACGGAGTTTTTGCGCCGTTTCGTTACCGTAGACGAAACATGGATCCATCACACCACACCAGAGACCAAGGAACAATCAAGACAGTGGGTTTCTTCGGGTGAACGTGCACCAAAGAAGGCCAAGGTGGGTCTGTCGGCCAACAAGGTCATGGCCACAGTTTTTTGGAATGCACGCGGTATCATTCACATCGATTACCTTGAAAAGGGTAAAACGATCACCGGCGAATATTATTCAGAGCTTTTAGACAGATTCGATATTGATTTGAAACAAAAACGACCGCATTTGGCGAAGAAAAAAGTGCTGTTCCATCAGGACAATGCACGGGTGCACACGTGTGTAGTCACCATGGCAAAAATCCATAAATTGGGCTACGAACTGCTACTCCATGCAGCATATTCATCAGATTTAGCCCCCTGCGACTATTTCCTGTTTCCAAACCTGAAGAAATGGCTGGGCGGTAAGAGATTTGGGTCGAATGAAGAGGTCATCACTGAAACAAACGCCTATTTTGAGGGCCTTGAGAAAACCTATTATTTGGAAGGAATAAAAAAATTGGAAAAACGGTGGACTAAATGTATCGAGCTAAAAGGAGACTACGTTGAGAAATAAAACGCTTATTTGCCGAAAAAAATATCTTTTATTAAAAAAGTCACTGACTTATCAAACTACCCTCGTACACCAAAATATTCAATCTTCAGGATATTGAATTTCCAATGATGATTAAACAAATTACCAAATTTGAACAGCTAAACAACATATCCATTAATGTATATACCATTCAAGATAAAAAGAAGCAAGAAGGAACATATATGATCGTTCCGATACGTCTCGCCAGTAAGAAGGAAAAGCATGTAAATTTGTTATATGTGCAAGATCCACGAGAGAATATGGGACATTTCGTGTGGGTCAAGAATTTGTCACGTCTTGTAGACATGCAACTAAGTAAAGAAAAATGCAAGAAATATATATGCGATCGGTAAGGAGATATTCACCATAAATACAATATAAAAAATATGATATAAAAGAATTACTCGTAATATCCATTTCTTTTCAGTTGCTTACATTATTTTTATTCCAACGAAAAACTGGAGAATCATATCGTAGATTGCAACAAGTTGAATGACTGTGCAGTCATCCTGCCAACAGAGGCCAACAAGTGGCTCAGTTTTACTAATTACAGCAGAAGGGAACGAATTCCATTCGTGGTGTACGCTGACCTGGAATGCATTTTAGAGAAAACGAAGAAAAAAAATTGTATGTGTATCAGCATCATAAAGTATAGCTTATTACGTACGATGTTCCTACGATGAATTATTATTCACCTATCAGTATCGTCGCGATCCGAATTGCATTTCGTGGTTCGTCGAAGAAACTTAAACAATTGGCGCATTGTATAAAAATTATTTTGTGTAATAATACTTCTATGGAAATTTTATCACAAGAACAGTGTGCAGCATTTTATAGTGCAACGCGCTGTCATATATGCGAAAAATCATTCGCGGTGCGAGACGCGTACGCGACCAGTGCCATTTAACCGGACAATACAGGGGTTCCAATTATAATTTAAATTATACAGATTCCTATTATATTCCGATAGTTTTTCATAATTTACCAGGTTATGACGTTCATTTTATTATCAAAGAAGTAGCCACCGCGTTCGAAGGTCACGTCGATGTACTACCAATAACGAAAGAAAAATATATTTCATTTACCAAACATATTAAAGATACAACAAGTAAAACATCAGAATGGCGAAATCATATTAAATTGCGGTTCATCGATTCGTACAAATTTCTCAGTACCAGTCTCGATAAATTAGCATCGTTTTTCACTAGAGACAAATTAAAAATTGTTCAATCCGAATTTAAACACTTATCCGACAAAGATTCTGATTTATTAACGGGAAAAGATGTCTTTCCGTACGAATATGTGGATTGCAATGACAAGCTGCAGGATTAATGTTTACCACCGCGTGAGTCATTCTACAGTTCGCTTACAGGTGATATAGTATCTGAGAGCGATTACACACACGCCGTGAACGTATGGGAACGGTTTTCTATTTAAACCTTAGACGAATATAGCGATTTGTACCTGAAGACTGATATTTTGTTATTGGCTGATATTTTTGAAAATCTCCGCGATAGTTGTATCAAAAGTTACGGTCTATATCCCGCGCATTATTACACATTGCCAGGTTTCACGTGGGACGCAATGTTAAAACATACAAAAATTAATTTTGAATTATTCATAGATGTTGATATGGTAATGTTTATCGAACGCAGTATACGTGGTGGTCTGAGTCAGTGTTCCGGTAGATACGCAAAAGCTAATAACCAATACATGCAATCTTACGACCAATCGAAGCCATCTTCATACCTCATGTACTTTGATATATTTATATATATAGTTAAATCAGCGTCACATTTAAATTATTTTGCGACTCACGGGGGAAACATGCGGTTCGTGAAGCAACCAACGTCGATATGCGTGACAAATTTCGACAATAAAACGGAATAAATGCTTGAGCAAGAGGCGCGCAGGCATGAAAACATGCTTCCGAACACCATACGCGGCATCATATGCGGTCCCTCGAATTGCGGCAAGACAAACATTCCCATCAGCTTGTTGGAAAGTCCGCACGGTCTATGTTTCGAGAAGTTGTACGTGTTCTCGAAATCGTTGCAACAACCTAAATATCACTACTTGGAAAATCTGCTGAAATCGATAGATGAAATTGATACTTTACATTCTCCAATAACAGCGATGTGATTGCAACGACCGAAGCGCCCAAAAATTCCATTTTTATCTTTGATGACGTTGCATGTGACAAACAAGATACGATAAGAGAATACTTTGTAATGGGTCGTCATTCGAGCGTTGACTGTTTCTATCTCTGTCAGACGTAAGCAAAAATACCCAAGCATCTTATACGGGACAATGCAAATCTTCTGATTCTCTTTAAACAGGATGGTACCAACTTGAAACATGTGTACAATGATCATGTGAATACTGACATGTCATCTGAGGATTTCAGTACACTGTGTTGCAAATGATGGGAGGATAAATATGGTTTCACAGTGATTGATAAGGACAGTTCAATGACCGACGGACGATATAGGAAGGGATTTAACGACTTTGCTGTGCTGTGAGATGCACAATCGTCATTTTAACCTCAACGTGGTAACATCTTCAACATTCACAAGACAAACATATCTATGATGAATAGTAGCGTGAAGATCATGGATCGTGAAAAGGTAGCGGAAGAGATTGCGAAAACGAGCGAATCGATCCGCAAGAAGTATCGCGCTTTGAAAACCGGTAGAATGGTGGAAAATGCTGCATTCGAGAGACACTTTAAACCTATTATTGAACCTCTCAAGCAAATCGTGGGAAGCAGCGCTAATGTGGAAAGTAACGTTGATGTTAAAACTGAGCCATTATCAATGAGTGCAAGCGAAGAAACAAAGAGTGTAATATTAACACCCGAAAAAAAGATAAAGCGTAAGGCAAAACTTTCACCAGTCGCATTGACTACACCGAAACGGAAACTATTAAACGATCCTCTGATAGTTCCTACATCGACGGAAGCTCTACAACATGAGGAACTACATGGAATGTCGCATGAACCTTCACCGATCGACAATCTACTCACTGATGATGATGATGATGATGAGAATGTTTCCGAAACCCCCGATAAACCGGTAGACGTCAGTTGCGAACGTACAAAGAACAAACTTTACGTGATCATTTTGGTCCGTTGGGTCAAAAATATATGGGAGCTATGCTAAGTAGTGGAAAAGATAACACTATAGATTATGTTTACGGCGTACGTCTTAGTAACAATGGAGCGATGCTCGGTGATAAACGTATCGATGTGGATAGAGACGATAATATAATCATAGGCGAAACAGGATACATTGGAACACCCGGTCTTTACGAGCTAATATTCAAAAGAATTCCCGACGATTCTGTGTACACCGAAACTGATATGCAAAAATACAGAAATATACTATTGGCGACAAATACTCACAGACGCGGGTACCTCCCGCAAAATCCTATACTCGGTAACAAGGGACACAAATATAAACATATATTCGCGCCCTTAGTATCAGATGCGTCGAGCAATGAAGTGGGAGGAAAAGGTTTATACGCATCGCAAGCTATGATGACCTTAAATGACAACAATATCGATTACGTGCATTAGGAAGATCCCAACGAGCTGGTGGATCGTCTGCGATTGTTGGACGCTTCGCGCCAAGCTGGCAACAACTCGTACGAGTATGAAATTTTATCAATTATCGAAGAACTCCGTGAAGCTGGTCTCATTATAAATTAAGCAGCGTGGCATTGACACAAGTCAGTCAGTCGGTACAACTTGTTCCGAAATGTCGATGAATAAGTTTGGAGTGTCGCGAGAAAACAATGGTGCGAAAACTGATCGAGCGCATCAATGGAATGAACATGTTGAAAATTACATATATGAAATATATGTAATTATAAATATATTAATTACATATATAAAATATATGAATATTGCCCTTTGTTTAAACGCTGTCAAAGTTTTTGATGCAAAATCGCGCAAGATAAAACATGTAGTGCAGCCTGAAGCCGACAGTAACGTTGGTGCAACCAAACAATATGTGGAAGAATGTGTTGCAGGTGTGAGAAATCATTTGAATGATGTTGCAACCAAACGATACGTATGAAAATGCCCTTTGTCTAACCGCCGATGGCAAAGGTTTTGACGCAACAGGGCACGCGATACATTATGTAACGCGGCCGAGAGCCTTCAATGATGTTGCACATAAAAATTATGTGGATGAGAATATAAATGCTATAAAGCTTCTACTGCATGAGAGTAACGTTGAGACGAAGCAGTATGTAGATGAGAATGTTAAAAAAATTGAAGGATTGGCTGGAAGACTACCAGAAGAAAAACATACTGAGCATAAATAGCATTCATGAGAACACAGAACGAATTTTAGACTGGACAGATTTAGAGATAAAGAAATCGTCGAAAATATAAAAGTAGAATATTGCAGTTGAATCGACATATAGTATCAACATAAGCAAGAGACAGATCATTACGAGCTGCAATGGTGAAGCAATCGTCAAAATTTAACAAAAAGAAGAAAATTTCAGAGAAGCAACTCATCCGTACTATTTCAGCTGTTTCTGCCGGTGTAAAGCGACAGAGCTTCACACATGGTGGGAAAACGACTCGGCGAGTAACGGGGAAAAATAATGAGAAGAAACATTCCGAAAAACAACAACTAGTGAAAGAATTACACGCTCTAGCGAAACGAAATTTTCCTCGCAGACGCGTCATAGTGCGTGGATACGATGATCTTTGGCAGGCTGATGTGGTGGAAATGCGTCCTTACTCGCGATTCAATGGAGGCCACCACTACATACTCACAATTATCGATGTACTGAGCAAGCACGCATGGGCTGTGCCGTTAAAGAGCAAAAGCGGAAAGGAGATAGCTGAGGTATTCGCAAAGATAATTCGAACGGATGGAAGATGTCTGAAGAACTTGCAAACTGATCAGGGAAAGGAGTTTTACAATACAGAGTTGCAGAGACTTGTGAAGAAACACGGTGTCAATCATTATTCGACTTATTCAGTAATGAAGGCATCTACTGTGGAGCGATTCAACCGCACGTTAAAGAATAACATGTGGTAAATGTTTACGTTCAACGAAACTTACAAATGAATCGACTCGTTACCGCGCCTCGTCGCTGAATACAACACGCGAAAACATCGAACTATCGGCATGCGTCCTATCGATGTGACTCCTACGATTGCTAATAAGCTCTTAAACACAGTCTATAGTAACATAAAGATTGCAGCGCCTGCGAAATTCAAAGTGGGTGATCTGGTACGTGTCAGCAAATTCAAAACTATCTTTGAAAAAGGCTATACACCGAATTGGACAACCGAAGTGCTTAAAATCGTCAAAATGCAGACAACTAATCCTGCAACTTACCTACTCGCAGACTCGCGCGGGAAACCTATCGCCGGGGGTTTCTACGAACACGAACTACATAGTGTTCACCAATCCAGATGTATACTTAGTAGAAAAGGTGTTGCGCAGGCAAGGTGACAAAGTATATGTAAAATGGTTGTGATTCGACAATTCGCATAATTCATGGACACAAAAGGATAATGTATTGTAAAAAATGAATACAGTTTTGTTAGAACATTTGATGACATATTTAATTGTAAAATAGCTGATAAAACAAATAAACGTTATAATAGTATACTATAATGTCCCCATGGTAATGTCTTTATCGAATCAGGCATAATAAATCGCTTATCATCGTATGGACTGAGAGCAGTTTTCATTTCGAACACCGTGTATACCTCATGCAACTTGGATCTTATGTACGATTGACGCCAACTCGTTTCAATTTCCTCTCTCAAACAATGCGTGTAATCGTCAAAATTGATCGTTCGCGCTATAATATTCCTCTTAACACCCTTCGCCCTTTTAGTATACTTTTTACCTTCTACTTTCAGCGCATACATTTTTGCTCTGAGCCCGACGAATTCTGTCATTATAGCTCCGTTATTTTCGCCTTTCATAAGCCCTGGAACTTTTTTGTTCTTAAGCGGTATACCGTATATGTTATTTTGAGGATAATCGCTCGTATCAAACCTAGCAATGTCACGTTTCATTAACTCATATACATCATCGGACATTACATGGTAAATTAAACTATCTGTGTCCGTATACAGTACTTTACATTTCTCGCGATATAGAGGTGACATGTACTCATGGTGAAATTCATACAAGCAGGTCTTAGATATGTCGAGAATACACATACCCACATAGATCGGCTTGTTGAACTTCACTTCGAGTTTTCGCAATTCAACTGCAACCAAATTTTCTGAAAAGATGCTCCTGCTATGAAAATTGGGCATTGCGACCATTGCCTCAGCACCTCATCGTCCATCCTATTTTGTCAAAAGTTTTACATCGACATGATTGCAAACATTTTCCATTGTTATGCCGAATACCGCGTTGTTCATCAATTTGTACAAATTTTTCTCAAAATCGTTTGTTGCATGCGTTAGAAACTGCGTATTTAATTCTATGTAGTTGCGTAGCCATGAAGATTGTACGAATTGGAGTATGCGATGTATCTTTTCGATACGAAGACCATGGCGTATGCACTGCTGCAGGTTGCGATAATGAATAACATAACACTACTTATTATATAAAGTCGTAAGGAGTTTTTCTTGCCGTTTGTTCGGGGGCTTCGTTTGCGTCGGACAGAACGGTAGATCTACGTGTGCATCATGCAAGTGTTGGGGATACTCCAAATCAACCTCGAGAATATAACCTGTGAGCAAATCTAGCGGTATTGATGAAACATCAAAATTCGACGTATCATCAACCCACTTAAATTCAGCGTATGGTAACGGTTGACACATTGCCCAGCCATACAAATTATTTATATCAAAGTACATGAGGTATGAGGATGGCTTCGACATGTCGTAAGATAGCATGTATCAGTTATTGGCTTTTGCGTATCTACCGGAACACTGACTCAGATCACTACGTATACCGCGTTCGATAAACATTACCATATCAATATCTGTGAGTAATTCAAAATTAATTTTTGTATGTTTTAACATTGCGTCCCACGTGAAACCTGGCAATGTGTAATAATGCGCGGGATCTAGACCGTGACTTTTGATACAACTATCGCGGAAATTTTCGAAAATATCAGCCAATAACAAAACATCAGTCTTCAGGTACAAATCGCTATATTCGCCTAAGGTTTGAATAGAAAACCGTTCCCATATGTTCACGGCGTGTGTGTAATCGCTCTCAGATACTATATCATCTGTCAGCGAACTGTAGAATAACTCGCACGGTGGCAAACATTGATCCTGTAGCTTGTCATTGCAATCCACATATTCGTACGGAAGACACCTTTTCGCGTTAATAAATCAAAATCTTTGTTGGATAAGTTTTTAAATTCGGATTGAAAAATTTTTAATTTGTCTCCAGTGAAAAACGATGCTAATTTATCGAGACTGGTACTGAGAAATTTGTACGAATCGATAAACCGCAATTTAATATGATTTCGCCATTCTGATGTTTTACTTGTTGCATCATTAATATTTTTGGTAAATGAAATATATTTTTCTTTCGTTATTGGTAGTACATCGACGTGACCTTCGAACGCGGTGGCTACTTCCTTGATAATAAAATGAGCGTCATAACCTGATAAGTTATGAAAAACTATCAGAATATAATAGGAATCTGTATAATTTAAATTACAATTGGAATGTGCCGGACCCCTCTATTGTCTGGTTAAATGACAGTGATCGCGTACGTGTATATCCCCCACTGCGAATAATTTTTCGCATATATGACAACGCGTTGCACTATAAAATGCTGCGCACTGTTCTTGTGATAAAATTTCCATAGGGACATTATTACGCAGAATAATTTTTATACGATGCGCTAATTGTTTAAGTTCCTCGACGAACCACGAAATGCAATTCGGATCGCGACGACACTGATATGAGGATAATGATTCATCGTAGGAACATCGTACATAATAAGCTGTTACGTCCTAAAGAAAGAACGCAACCTTTTCGTTCGCGAGTAAGGCGAATCTCGTTCGTACATGCATGTCAGTGAACGGGTCAGGGACCCGACGGGTCCCTTTACTCGGGCACCGACGTACGACGAGCAGTCCGTTTTTCGGTCAGGGACGCGAATCCCTTTACCGGGGATAGGACCATGAGTTGACTGTTGGAAGGGTGTATGTGATTTTGAAATCAATTGGAAAAAGAATGAAATATAAACGGATTTATTAAAATGAGTATAATAACAAAATGAATTACGGCGCGGTTTAATACAATTGATGAATGACTGTGTATGTGTATGTGTGTATGTATGAGAAGTGAAAGAAGGAGGAAATAATAATAAAAAAAAAAGGAAGGAATATGAGTAAAGAGTTAGTCGGGTGAGGGGGAGCGTGAGTGGTCGGGTGAATTTAAGGGGATGGATAATTCGGAAAAAGAGACGGGAGAATACGATATTGAAGGGATAGAAGGAGTAGAAACGCGTGTAGGAGAAGAGGGAGGACTAAGGGGTAAACGTCGGAGTAGGAAAGGGGGTAGGAGTGTCGGGTCTGGGTGATAATCAATTTCAAATGAGATATTTATAATAGATCGGAGATATTGTAGTTGGTGTTCAAATTCATAAGAATCTCTAATCCCGTACACTGTCTCGAAAAAATCAAGGACTCGTTGAATGGATACCACGGAACGATAATAATAGCCCACTGAAAATGTATTTCAATAAACGGGTGAAACCAATAAATAAGGGTATATAAAAAAACAGAACTTACTGCTGACTCCTGTTATCCGGGAGGTGAGCAAAAAAATAAAATTGTCGTTTGGTAGCTCCTGCTCGGTAGGTTAGGTTGTGCTCGTCCACTCCCTTCCGGTTGTTCAATTATAACACAAACACTAATGCCTTTTGCTGATTTCTTTGAATGTTTGCACAAACTCGGATATATGAATCGTAGAAATATTATCTGAATATCTGACTTGAAATCTAAATTCTGAATGCTCAAAACAGAATATCCGAGTGAGAGTGTGACTGCCTTTTTCAGAGTAGAATTAGAAGTAGAAGTGGAAGTGTCGCGGAGGCGGATTACCGCGGTTTTTATAGTGATAATCGGAGGCAGAAGCTATCAGGGTGGGTAGAGAGATGACCTTTGAGGAAGGGGTGAATTGGTCTTAGTGGGAAAAAGTCTCAGCCATTAGCGAAGTTAAAAGACATCGTGGGAGGAGACAGTTAGTTTTTGGAGATATGAATATGGAAGGGCTAAAGGGTGGAGCGTGGGTGTCTCATAGTTTTAGGTGGATATGATATGATTGGCTGAATGAATTAGGCGCGACAAGCGTGGAGGTGGTGGATTCTTGAGATAGAGAAATGTATACAAGTGGCCGGCTGGAAAAATCAAAATGCCGTAAATCAAAGGCTGAGATCAGATTTTACGACTATTAGTGAAGTAGGCTTGGTTGGTTGACTGATAAGGCACATATGGTTTTGGATTGGGAAGATGTAAGTTTCAAGTTTTAGAGCAGGAATGCTCTGAGTTGCTTTGTTTCACTGAAGGTTTGTTAGCGCGGAGTTTCAAATTTTTATAGCTGGGACGACGGACACACTTGGCGAACACTATCCAGATATAAACTTTAAACGAAGACGTAGATTTTTACAACAGGGCACTGTTTCCTGTTGTGGAATTTTCCCGAATCGCCTTTCATTTGGCGCGACGGCTGTTCGCCAGATGGGTCTGTTCCCTAATTTATATTTATATATGTATATATTCCTATTATAGTTATATTAGGAGAATATAAATCCGCGAGAGGAAAAGACAATTTCGTTAGTTAAATCTGCAGGACGTAACAAAGCTATACTATGTACTTTATGATGCTGATACACATACGATTTTTTTTCTTCGTTTGGCGTTTTCTCTAGAATGCATACCAGGTCAGCGTACACCACGAATGGAATCCGTTCCCTTCTGCTGTAATTAGTAAAATTGAGCCACTTATTGGCCTCTGTTGGCAGGATGAGTGCACTGTCATTCAACTTGTTGCAATCTATGATATGATTCTCCAGTTTTTCGTTGGAATAAAAATAATGCAAGCAACTGAAAAGAAATGGATATTACGAGTTATTCTTTTGTTTCATATTTGTTATATTGTATTTATGGTCAATATCTCCTTACCGATCGCCTATATACTTCTTGCATTTTTTCTTACTTAGTTTCATGTCCACAAGACGTTACAAATTCTTGATCCACACGAAATGTCCCATGTTGCACTCTTGTGGATCTTGCACGTATAACAAATTTACATGCTTTTCCTTCTTACTAGCGAGACATATCGGAACGATCGTACATGCTTCTTCTTGCTTCTTTTTATCTTGAATGGTGCATACGTTGATGGATATGTTGTTTAGCTGTTCAAACTTGGTAATTTGTTTAATCGTCATTGGAAATTCAATATCCTGAAGATTGAATATTTTGGTGTAATGTGGGTACGAAGATTCCCGGTCTCCATTTCTTTCAGCTGGATATAATGCCGCGACCACAGACCATGCAAAACATGCGTTGTCTAGTTCGTACGTTTATCACGGATTTCTTTAATTTTATTTCGCGAGGCAGCTCAATGTTGCATCCTGCATGCAGTGGATTGTATTTGTTCACATTGACTGTGAGATCAAGCATGCGTAGCAGTGCCCACCCACTATCACGTTCTTGAAATTCTTCCAAAGATGCCAAGGTAGGCTCGATGACGCGTTGCTCGTACCATTTATCAAAATCTACAGCAGAAGAGTTCACTGTTTCTCGTGTTAATGCTTTTGAATGCATGATTGTCGCCTGCGATAAACTCACCATTGAACACAGTGTTCACCTTAAGATTGCCGTGCCTTTCCATAGCACTTCGCACGTGCTCGAGCACTGTACTCTTCGCATCTTGGAGAAATCGAAGAGGTTCGGTATGGTTCACGTTAATAACTGCGCTGATTGATATGCGGCTTTCGAACGCCGTATCAATTTCTTTCCATACCAATTCTGCATCTCTTGATGCGTGTCCAACACCCACATGTATGAAGCGTTGTCGCACAGAAATTTTCAGTCCCTCGAGTCGTGCAATACGAGCCACCACTGATTGCGCGGCGCCAATCGACAATCGCGGTCGTTTTGCTCGACTTTGTTCTTCCAAACATCTGATACACTTGTCATACTTTTGCACCCACGCGTCGTAAGCCTCTCGCGAATTCAGACGTGTGGATTGCTCCATCAGTTCTCGTTCGGTTTGAGTGAAGTCTTCCATTTCTTTATTAACTACAGAGAATAGTCGGCTCTTTGGAATCCTTTACTTTATATTCTTTCCGTTAGAAAACACGTTCGGATATGCCCGAGTCAAATGACGACCGTGAAAGAAGGAGGACGTACTAGGCGATGGGACCTGCTTCTTATTTCGTCCCAAAGAGAGAAAAAAATATCGTAAGTGCGGTAGTCGCTAGACCGGGAATTGAACTCGGGTCTTTCGCTTGCAGGGCGACTGCTCTAAACCCACTGAGCTACCTGACGCTCCATGGTCAAGACACTCTCCTCGCCCCTGATATCGTTAAAAGATGTCGTTCAGAAGCGACATCTCTAATGCCATCCCGAGTCTAACCAAAGATATCTACATCTCATTTACTTTCCTGTTTTGAGGAATATATCTGCGCATGCGCTACAACTCTGAAGAGTAAGAGGAGGGGATGCCCTATAGTAGCTTTAATATTAGGCTTCGGAAAAAACACCTCTATCTCTCAGTCGCTCTGTGAACACGAGATTCATCGGTTGTGTGTCTACATTAACAGTAAAGTTTGGGTGTGTCTACGTAGTAAAAAATGTATGCTGCCGGTGCTGCAGTGAACGCTAAACACGCAAATTATTACATGCCTGCTCAACATGAGGACGAGGCTCCACCGAGCAAGAAAATGTGCGAGAGGTGAGTGTCATAATGCTATTTCTTTTAGTTTATCCGTAGTAATTTTTCCATGATTCAGACATGTAAATTTTCTATATCTTTTCAGCGTTCCACGACCTCCTGCTATGCATATCTTAAGACGCCGATATGTTTTGACTGCAACTGCTTATAAATATTTGAATATCGGAATCAGCGTAGGAGCTGAACCCGTCATAGACATAGTCATTGATGATAATCGTGGCAAACAACTGCTATTGCCGATCAAAACTTGGAATGCGCTAATGGGGCAACGTGCTGACATCCAAAGATTTCTGCAGGCCAATTTTTATAAGTCGTCGTCTCCCCCGATGCGTATAGAAGAATTAACAATAACGTCATGTAAGATGTACAACTCACAAATTGTGAAACTCACAATTTTTAATAATTGCTTATATGTAACACCAGATACGTTAAATGTATTATTTACATTTGAAAATTGCATCAATCACATGTATGGATGGTTATCAGAAAATATCTGTATAGCTAGTGTAAAATTCAAAATTCAAAAGGTTTGTAAATATTCTTCGTGTAAAGAAGAATTATATTACTAATATACATGTTGCAACAAAAACAATACAAGAAAGCAGCGACTTTGACCTCGAGTCGCTCATTGATTGTGAATTGTTAGCATGCGCTGTAGAAAATATAATGTATGAAGCCGTGAACAAATAAATTATATTCTAGAAATCATAAAATTATGTATAAATTAATTCTATATCTATATGTCTCCCATTTTACTTCCCTTCCTCCCCCCTCCCTCAGAACGATGAGCATAGTGCCCGGCGCAAGTAGGCATGGTAAAATAATCTTTCGACGAACGTTTCGTATTCCCTTCCAACCTACCCTATGATGGTCTAAGTGGTAGAACCATCGCACAGTAAACGAAGGGTCCGAGTCTGTCCTAGTTTCAACTTTGTTTTTCTTTTGACGCATGCGTGACGCCATCGTACACACTGTAAGAACCTTCACTAGGCGCCTACTAGCAATAGGTAACAATAGTCTAGGAGGTTCAAGAGATATCCGATAGACGTTCGAGAGATGTCCGAGAGACGTCCGAGAGACGTCCGATAGACGTTCGAGAGACGTCCGAGAGACGTTCGAGAGACGTTCGATAGTAATCGCAGGGCCCAGGTTCGATAGTAATCGCGGGGCCCAGGTTTGACCCTACCTACACCGCCGCCATGTTTGTTCTTTTGACGTATGCGTAAGGTCATGGTCGCCATCTTACCCGTAACGTGACGTCTACTAGCAATAGGCGACGGTGGTCTAGAAGGTTCGAGCGCTCGATAGCAACCGCGGGACCCAGGTTCGAGTCTGGCCTACACCGCCGCCATGTTTTTTCTTTTGACGTATGCATGACGTCATCACACACATACTGTAAGAACCTTCACTAGACGTCTACTAGCAACAGGCAGCAATGGTCTAGGAGGTTCGAGCGTCCGATAGCAACCGCGGGGCCCAGGTTCGAGTCTACACCTACAGCTCGACGCGTTTTTCTCTCATGACGTCACGGCCGCCATCTTGCTCATAGAATCAAAAATTCTGGGGAGGAGGGTGCTAATAAAGAAGGGGTATCAATTAAGAGGGGGGATCAATTAAGAGGGAAGATCAATTAAGAGGGGGATCAATCAAAAGGGGGTATCGATTAAGATGGGGGATCATTTAAAAGGGGGTATCAATTAAGAGGGGGTATCAATTAAGAGGGGGGATCAATTAAAAGGGGGTATCAATTAAGAGGGGGGATCAATTAAGGGGGGGTATTAATTAAAAAAGATTAATTAATAAATAATGTCTTTTGCATAATTAATTAGCAATTTGGGTTAGAATCCCCCTATTCTATCTACTAATATAGTACTCAGAAATATAGCAAACATATTTCAAATACACGAAAACTCACCGATTTCAGGCAAAACTCATTTATTTACTATCCATACAATATTCCTATTTCTACAACTTTAACAATGTATACTCTGAACAACATAAGAATTATTTTATAATGTTTCTAAATACGCGAGGCGGGCCTACGAGCGGCGAAATATAAAGAGAAATCTATAGCGCGAGATTCCCGCGGCCGGCGGAGTTAGCTATATGTATCGCTCGGCGAAGACAGAGAAAACAGACACCGTCTGCTCTTGTCTAAAGCCCTATGCCGGCCGGAGCACCGAACGCTCATGGACACGGAGTCGCTCGTTGTGTGCGTCCTACCTGTGCTGTGCTACCGGAGTGCTTTTTTGGCATCACTGCCTGGAGGCCCTCCGAAGTGCGATAATGATGATTTGGAACAACTGCTCGCTGAGAATTCGGCACAAACACAAAAAGAGCTTGCAGAATAGTTGGGAGTAACGCAGCAAACGATTTCCAAACGCTTACATGAGATAGGAAAGATCCAGAAAGAAGGAAAATGGGTGCCTAACTGCATGAACTCATTGAAACTAACAACAATCAACGAGTGGCAGCGTGTCTTTCTCTTCTCAATAAGCAGCGTCGAAAGCAGCTTTCTTGTGGAAAATCGTTACGGACGATGAGAAAAGGATACTCTATGACAATCTGAAACGTAGAAAGTCATGGGTAAATCCCGGCGAATCATCAAAATCTGTCGCAAAACCTAATCGCTTCGGAAAGAAGGTTCTCCTCTACATTCGGTCAGATATCAAGGGCGTGCTTTATTATGGGAACCGGGTGAAACAGTTACTGCGGAATGCTACCAACGTCAATTAATCTGCTTGGGTCAAGAATTGGAACGAAAACGCCCGTATACTGGCAAAAGAGAACGTCCAGTGAAATTTTTGCATGACAATACCAGGCAACACATTGCTTCCAATACAAAAGATACCATAATGAGTCTTGGCTGAGACGTCTTGCAGCACCCGGCGTATTCACCAGACATTGCTCCATCCGATTATCACTTGTTCCGGTCGATGCAACACGCCTTGTCCGATATGCACTTCCAATTAGTGGATGAGATCCGAAAATGGCTTGACGACTTTATCGTGTCCAAAGACACAACATTTTTCCGAGATGGAATTCATCAACTGCCTGAAAGATGGCTTAAAATTATAGAAAGCAACGGCGAATACTTTGATTGAACAATTTAATTTACTTTCTTCTAAAATAAACCTTGAATGTAGCTGAAAAAATTGGATTATTCATTTATACACCTAATATGTCATCAGAAATGGGACGAAACGAATTAAATGAATTTCATCTACGATTAGATCATTGTCAAGCAGCAGACTGAAGACAATTTGAATTTAATTCAGTAGAAACCCGCCTACATACACACGCACGCGCGCGCACACACACACATACATACACACAGCAGGATTTGGATTCATTAAATACTACGGGAGTGACTAACTGCGTGGTCCTTATCATTGCTGACACATACACGTACATACATACATGAGATACGCACACACACACACACACACGCGCGCGCGCGCGCGCGCACACGCACGCACGCACGCACGCACGCACGAACGCGCGCACGAACGCACGCACGCACGCACGCACACACACACACGCACACACGCACACACACACACACACACACACACACTGTGGTATAAGTCTGACCATACGATCTCCACGCGGTATATCCTGGATAATACTAATGCTGGCAGCACCGTAAAGTCTAAAGCTCATAACTCAGATAATTCTCAAAAAAAATGGATCGTCGAGTAGCGTTTTGGAAACGCCTCGCTGTCATCTTTAATACTGTGTGATAAAAAATGGGGTGTTCTTATTAAAAAAATCATATTGGCTTTAACCGCGTTTTGACCCCTCCACTCAAGGTCAAACGGATATGATTATTCAATAGAACTTTCAAAACCCTATAACTTTGGTTAGAAACATTTTTCTCAGAAACATTTCGTTGTCGAGATATTTAACCGTTTCCAGACTTTTCTAACACCTTGTATATATTTATGTATTTATATATGTATTTAGGTATGTATTTATGTATTTTGAATCAGCTTCTGAAGTATTTTCATCCTTTATGTTGAATATGTTCAGTTATATATCTATTTAGACATATTGGGTTGGCAACTAAGTGATTGCGGATTTTAAATAAGAATGAAAATTCAAAGTTTTAAATTTGCTTTTTTAAATTTTTTTCAATGCATGTATGCGATACATTGAGCTTCTCTGCAATATCACGTGTTGTGCTATGACGATCTGAATCGATAATGGCCTTGGTATGGGTCTCATCGACTTCAACTGAACGGCCAGATCGTTGAGCATTTTTCAATGAAAAATCACCAGAACGAAATCTGGCAAACCAATTTTGATACTGCCTTTCTTTCAAGGCTTCATTCCCATATACGGCACATAATTTCTTGTGTGCTTGCGACGCGTTCTTGCCTTTTCGGATATAATACAATAAAATATGTCTGAAGTGCACGTCTTGCTCTTCCATTTTTAAATTGGGATAAAAACAAAACTAAACAACTAATCGATATAATTTTTGTACTAAATGAAAGGTAGAAGTCCAAACAATAAGAAAAAAATATAGGTTAGGTACTTTGAACACGTTAACGAAACAAAAGAAAGTGTAAAATCCATCTGTCGACAAAATCCGCAATCACTTAGTTGCCAACCCAATACAATGTCCCATTTTGAACGTCCCATATCAATATCTCGAAAAATATAGAAGACACAGGAAAAATGTTTCAGACAAAAGTTGTATGGTTCCAAGTGGGACATAAAATATTTATAACAGTTTGCTTACATATGGCACTGCTTTCGAAATATTCACTAAGAATTGCTTTTCTTGAATGGAGACCCCAATTTTTATTATACTATCTTTTTCTACCAATTAATTTGAACAACTTTTGCTTGAAATATTTTTTGATTTGCCTAATATTTTTTAAAATATTTCAAGAAAACTTGGTAACTTTTTAACTTATTTAACTTACGATATCTCGTTAACTGTTTAGCGGAAGAAAAAATAGTACAAGACTTTTTTACCCTATTTAGTCTCAAGAATGTATTGTTACAATAGTACCCTAACTTTTGTTAACTTATCAACTTTTGGAAATTTCAAAAAGTGGCGCCATCTGTGAACAAAATGATATAGTTGTTTTATGTCGCCCTTGGAACAATATAACTTTCGTCTGTAACATTTTTTTCTAAATTACTTAGTTTTCGAGATATTTGGTCGTCCTCTACTTTTTATACACCCTGTATAGGTGTGGCGGTCGACCCTCTCCCGCCATCTACCGCGACGCTCATGAGTTCGCCGTCGCTCAGTCGCCGCAAGCAAGTGCTGCAGCCGAGGACGCTGTTCTGAGCCCCTCGTCGCGTGCACGCGTCGTCCTGCTTGCGCAAAAAGACTCTAGTTCCGATCATCGTCGTGTATAGAAGCTCTCATTCTGAGGGGCCGATCTCGCTCGCCGGGAACAGTAGTGCTCATTCGCATTAGCTTGCATCCGCGCGCCGTGTGCAATGACTATCACCCGCGTTTTGTGCGTGGAAGGTGCTCGGCCGCGCGCCACGTGCGCGCGTGCATTTCTACGCCGCGTGAGTCGCCGCAGCAGATCGCCCCCGACCTCTCGCAACGAACCTTTCGTGCCCTTCCGCGAGTGCTTCCAGCGAGTGCTTTATTAAATTGCGCTTCGTTGCGCTCGCCCAGTGAGGGTCCGACGTCGCGGACCCTCCTCGAAAACTTTCTCGCCGTGCACTTTCGCACCCCGCGCGCGCCCGCGCGCTGTTAGCGCGACGCCCGTCCACGTGCGCGCCGAGTGCTGTCATTGTGTGACCATGTGCGCGCCGAGTGTTCATCCTCGCGCGATCACGTGATAGCGTGCGTTGTTGTCGCGCGTTCACAGTACCACCACATGACCGGCGCCTGCCGCTATTGTTCCTCTAGCGTGTGTTGTCCGAGCGAGCGTTTCTTGCGTCTGCGTGCGAGCCGTTCTGTCAATATAGTTTTTTCCGTTCCTTTTTCTGTTCTTTGCGTGCGTGCCGTGTGCTCGGCACGGAATGTTAATAAAGTTCATACAGCGCCACTCAAGGTTTCTCTTTTTCTCGCGCCGTCGAGCGCAGACGAGAGCATGCGTCACCGATCACCGATCACCCTCATAGCGATCAAGGGCACGGGTACACGTGTCCCCGATAACTTCCTGTGGGAGCAGTGCGAGCAGTGGCCGTGCGCGCTCGCGCGCACACCGGAAGTCGCCGCGCGCCTTCCGGACCCCCACATATGTACAGGATGCCCCATTTTTAAAAACGCACCGGTAATTCTTCAACGAAGCATTTTCAGCAAAAATGTTTCGGACAAAAGTTTTATTGTTTCAAGGAGGACATAAAATAACTATATTTGTTTCTTTACAGATGGCGTTATTTTTAAAATATCCACTGATCATTATTTTTTTTAAATGGAAATCCGATTTTTTTATTATATCATCCTTTTCTACAAATTAGTGAATAATTTTTGTCTGAAAAATTTTTTTATTCGCTTAATATTTTTTAGATATTTTAGAAAAACTTGGTAACTTTTTCAATATTTAACTTACGATATCTCGCTGTTTTTTCAATAAAAAATGACAACAGATAAGGTGTATATCCGACATTGCATGCTTTACCAATTCCGACAAGGAAAAAATGTTGCAAGAGTACGCGAATCGGTTTGTTCCTTTCTCGGCGAAGGTATTGCATCGTACGATGTATTTTAATTTGGACGGATTAAAAGCGGCGATTTCAGTCTGAATAACAGAGAACGTTCTGGAGGTTCTCGGAAGTGCGACAACAATGATTTGAAGCAACGGCTCGCTAAGAATTCAGCACAAACGCAAAAAGAGTTTGCAGAGTAGTTAGGAGTAACGCAACAAACTATTTCCAAACGCTTACACGAGATGGGAAAGATTCAGAAAGAAGGAAAATGGGTTTCGCATGAGCTGACTGAAGTCAACAAAAATCAACGAGTGGCAGTGTGTCTTTCTCTTCTCAATAAGCAGCGTAGAAAGTCTTTTTTCGTAGAAAATTGTTACGGGCAATGAGAAGTGGATACTCTATAACAATCAGAAACGCAGAAAGTTATGCACGCAGTAAATCCCGGCGAACCATTAATATCGGTTGTAAAGTCAAAACACTTCGAAAAGAAGATTCTACTCTATATTTGGTAAGATATGAAGAGGGATTTATTATGAGGTATTAAAACCAAATGAAACAGTTGCTGCGGATCGCTACCAACACCAATTAATACGTTTGAGTTAAGAATTAGAATGAAAATGACCGTATAGTAGGCAAAGAAGAACGTGTGAAATTGTTGCATGATAACAAGGCAATATATTGCTTTTACGACAAAAGACATCAATGAGTCTTGGCTGAGACGTTTTGCAATACCTGGCGTATTCATCAGACATCGCTCCTACCGATTACCACTTGTCCCGGTCGATGCAACATGTCTTGTCCAATACGCACTTCAAATCAGTGAATGAGATGTAAAAATGGCTTGATGACTTTATCGTGTTCAACGACACATTCTTCCGACATGGAATTTACCAGCTGCCTAAAAGATGGCTTAAAGTTCTAAAAAACAACGGCGACTATTTTGATTGATAAATTTTAACTTTTACTTTCTTTTAAAATAAACTTTGAATTTAGCTGAAAAATTTGGATTATTCATTTGTACACTTAATATATTCTTGAGATCGACTAGAGTAAAGAAAGTCTAGTTCTTTTTTTTCGACTATCTTTTTCTCGACGAATAATTAGCCAAATATAAGTTAAATGTTGAAAAGTTACCAAATTTTCCTTAAATATCTCAGAAGATATTAGGCAAGTAAAAAAATGTTTCAGACAAAAGTTGTTAAAATTAATTGGTAAGAAAAGATAATATAATAAAAGTTGGAATTTCTGTTTAAGAAAAGTAATGATCAGTGGATATCTCGAAAATAGTGCCATCTGTAAATAAAATGATATAGTTGTTTTGTCCCCTTGAAACTATATAACTTTTGTCTAAAACATTTTTTCTAAAATATTTAGTTTTCGAGATCGCTGTCCCGATACTTTTTATATATATGTATGTGTGTGTAAATTTTTTTATTGAATCATTTCTAATTCAATTAATATGAAAATATAATTGATAACGTTAATAATCTTACCTCATCTCGCAGTTCATCATCGAGGAAATATCCTTCGAAAGTCTGTACGATTTCTCCGGTTTTATAGGCCTAAAATAATATTTTAATCAGTTATATACATACATACACATACGCATACAATTCAGAACAACTTTCTATACTTAAAATGACATGTTTTTCAACGAATTCTAAGACAACTTTTCCTTTTAAAAAATGTTATCTGAAACTTAATTATAATTTTTGAGTTATAAAGATAAGTAGTTTGCTTATTACGGATCGGGTACAAGAAATAGGCATATTGATTGCCGTTCCGTACCACAGACTACCCGGCAGACATGATTACTGGGGAAATCGTTGAAAAGGTCCATGTGATTCTCGCTGATCGCCGAACGAAAGTGCGCAAAGTAGCAAAGGCCGTAGGCGTGTCGTACGGAACGGCAATCAATATTTTACATGATAAGTTAAGAATGAGAAAGCTGTCGGCCCGGGTGCCGCGATTGCTCACGGTGGACAATAAGCGGATACGGCTGTCAATTTCGAAGCAGTGTTTGGACCTCCTTAAGCGAAATCCGCAGAAGTTTTTGTGTCCAGTCGTCACCGTTGATGAAAGCTGGATCCATCATTATATGCCAGAAACCAAGCACAACAGTCAAAATAATGAACTTTTTCGGGCGAATCTGCTCCGAAGAAGGCAAAGACGGTCCTATTGGCCGGAAAAGTTATGGATTTTTGGGAATTCGAAGGGAATAATCCTCATGGACTTTTTGAAGAAAGGAAGCACGATCACGGGGCAGTATTACAATGAATTATTGGACCGCTTCGACGAGAAATTGAAGGAAACACGACCTCATTTAGCAAAGAAAAATATGCTGAACCACCATGACAATGCACCAGCTCACTCATCCAGAATCGTCACGGCCAAATTGCATGAATTCCGCTACGAATTGCTGCCGCACCTACCATATTCGGCCGATCTGACCTCCTGCGACATTTTCTGTTCCCCAATATGAAAACGTGGCTCGCGGGAAAAAATTCAACTTAAACGAGGAGATTATCAATCAGATAGAAGCCTATTTTGAAGAGTTTGACAAATCGTATTTTCTAGAAAGGGGTTAAAGAAATGGCAGGGAAGTTGGGAAAAGTGTATCGTCCTAAAAGGAGATTACGTTGAAAAATAAAAAAGAATTTTATGAAAATCTTCATTCCTAATACGGGTATTTACTGATCAAGCCTCGTACAAACAAGAAAAATTAAAAATAAAAATAATGTTCGTGCAAAGGCGAAATTGGTTTCGCCTCGAGCGATTCGTGATTAGCACGTGAACCCGGCGCGATCGTCGGTCGTATCGATGCAAACTTCGATACGTTTTTCTGTTGTTCGCTCCCATCAGATAAACACGACTACCTTAAGTCGTGGAAAAAAGCACGTGTGCTCAAGTCGTGCGCTTCTGGCGCGGGCCGACAACGCTCCTCGCTAGTCAGCCAATAGGCGATCGACACCGCGCTACATGTGCGATAGTTCGTGTTGGCCGCGTGATCGACGTCGCGCTCGCCGGTGCGTCGCTCTCGCGCGTTTTCACGTGGCTTCGTCTAGATCGTGGTGAGTCGTACAAGGCATGCGCGCCCAGCGGGGGCCACCAATCCGCTCGGCGTATTTTGTGACACATGTGCGCGGAAGCAATTAGACATACAATGCGAATATCTGCGCAACGCGAATCGATGAGCGGATCAATCACTCACGTTGATGAGCAGTTAGGTGGGTCGACAACGGCCAGAGCCAAATCACAAGTCGAGCGGATAACCGTTTCTCGGGTACGTGTGGCATTGCGCGTATCGATTAGCAATCCCGCATGCTACCCGCGTGTAGGATCACGCCTTTCATAGGCGATCTCTCCGGACTTGGATTGTTGATCCGTTTGTCGCGCCACAGCCTCGGCGAGTGAAGTCGAGTGGTTGCGCTTCGCGTGAGTCCGTCTTCCGATCGAGCTTCGCGCCGTCCGTGTGGTTGTGATTCGACGCGGAATTGATGCCGTCGTTCGTCGATCATCGCAAACTCTATATAACGGTTTCGGTAACTGTTGCGCTCGTCGCCGATAACCCTGTTAATTGAGTGTCGAACTGTCATTGTCGTGAACTCTGTTAATGTACTGTCTTGCGTGAATCGTGTCGCATCTCAAAGTATAAAGGTAAGATTTGTACACTATCACGGTCTACTATCATTTTCCTTGTTTAAGGGATCCCGAACCGTCCTCGCGTCCTTGTACTGGACGGTATCAACGCAACGCGATTCGCGCGTGTGACCGGCCGACGGCAGCGAACGCTCGCTCGCTGACGGACAAAAATTCGGTGCGCTCGCGCGAACAAATAAGAAAGGGTATTAATCATGGTTTGAAAAGTATAAGATTCTCTTTTATTATATAATTCTTTTTTATTATAAAAAATTACGAATTTGTATTCCTTTGTACAGATTATTTATTTTGAGAAAGACAATATTTATTACTTGTTAGCGCGCGTTTGTTTCCGTAATATTGAAGAGATTTATTTTCAATTATGCTCTATGCGTTTCGTCCGAATATATAAATGTAGTTATGCTGCATGCTATTCCCTTTGAACAAGCGTTTTTAAAAGCTCCCCAAGAAAACTTTTGTTTGGCGCGGCGGGAGGAGGTCCCCGCTCGATGCGTGCGTCTCCGCGATGCTTCATTGTGTTGCTTGTTCTCCCGAACAATGAACATGTATGCGGTCCTGTATTGCCTTCTTGGAAAGAGGAAGACATTCTCACAAAGCGCGTAAGCGCTCTTGGGAACGCTCGTATGAGCACGACAGCGCATCATCGAAGAAAAATCGAGGACATAAAGCCCTACGTATCAAACGTTCACGAAAATGTTCATTGAGGTCTTCGGAGGATTCGCGGCAATCCTCGAACGAAGTCTCGTTCAAGAGACCGTCCATTGTCATCGCGACTGGAGGAGAAGCTGGGTCGGTTGCTCGGATTACTATTAAGTTGTTGCAGATGAAATGGCCACTTTTTAATTTTTAATTTAAATTTTTATTCGACACACTTTATATACATCTCGTCAATCGAAATAGTCTCCTTCCACCTCAATACACTTCCCCCAACGTGATACAAGCGCATCAATGCCTTTCATGTAGAAATTAGAAGAGCGAGATGCAAGAAATTCGTTGAACGCACTTTTCACGTCGCTTTCTGTTTGGAATACCTTTTCACTTAAAAAGTTATCCAGATATTTAAACAAATGGTAATCAGTTGGAGAAAGGACAGGAGAATAAGGAGGGTGAGGAAGAACTTCGCATTTGTATTCTGTTAATGTTTTTACAGTTTTTTTGCAATATGCGGCAATAGCATTATCATGGAGCGATAACATACCGCGTCTATTTAATAACGCCGGCTGTCCAATACGCAGTTTTTCCACCACAATGTCAATTTCGTGGCAATATTTGTCAGCATTTATAGTTTCACCCTTTTTCAAAAACGAAAAATGCACAATACCCTTGGCAGACCACCATAAAGATACCATAACTTTACATGGATGAAGGCTCGGTTTCGGCATGTGTTTCGGAGCTTGATCAGCATCTAACCACTGGGCAGAACGTCGACGATTGTCATAAAGAACCCACTTTTCATCACATGTTACTATTCGATTCAATATTCCATCATTATTGTGTCGGAAGAGCAAAGATGAGCTGATTTCCATACGGCGAAGCTTGTCTCTCTCACAATTGATCTCCAATTCGTTGTAACAAAACCCATTGTTAACTTTTCGAGTTCGAAAGCGAGAAGCACACACAGGTAAAAATATTCGGGTAGACATACAAAGAGATGATGCAACCTGTCTCGATTTCTGTGTCGATTTCAATACGAGTCATAGCACACTCGATAGCTATGATGCCGTGTATAAACGCCCTAACATAATATGCGTGAATGCGTCTTTGTTTACGAGTAATTTGCAGTTAAAGTTTGGCTCGCGGAGCCGTGCCACACATAGGGCGCAAGTTACGACACTCTTTCACGAAGCGGCGTGGCTGAGCAGACAGAGACTCCCGCGCCGCGAACACTTTTGTGCCGACGACGGCGTTCGAGTCCCGTCGACGACTGGTTCGTTTCTTTTTTCGTATGTAAAGACATGTAATAAATATTATTATATTGTTGTTATGTATAATTCCTTTTTTTGTTTCTATGCTATTAATCAAGGCTAATTAGGAGAGTCAGGTCTTTTAAATATGAACACAACTTTTTTATTAATTACAATAAAATGTTTTTTTCGTGTAAATCTATTTCGCATAAATATTTCGTATGATATGGGAAAGAAATGGCGAGACAGTGATTATTTTGTGTGAGAGAAACCTGAGAGCCGTTAGAACCGTTGCAAGTGTAAAGGAACCCTCTTCCCTTTCCCTTTCTCGCAGAGGGATTCTCATGTTTTGTGACGTGCTCGCTTCATTCTCTGGGCAGTCTTCGTAACGTGAACAGTGAAAAACTCGTGTTAAAAGTGGAAACTACGTTTGTAAATGAAGCAAAGATCAGCTATGTGCAAAATCAAGCAAAATATGATACTACGAAAGAAGAGTTGACGGACGCAATAGAATATCTTCGAGGTAAATATATTGAATGTATGAGCAATGGAAAGATATATTTGTACGTATTGTTATTGGCCTTGTATACAATATCAATTATATTGAATTAATATTTACAGGTGATACAATTTAATTTAATTAATAATGAAGCGCCAAGAAAATTATCAAAATATTCCAAATTGATTGGCGGAAAATTGTTTGAAAAATTAATTAAACTGTTGGGAAAACATAAAATATCAGATGAGGTGGAATATTATATAGCCGAAGGAGAAGACGTGATTGAAGAAGATGCGATGGAAGATGTTCAATCGTTTTCTTCGGACGAGCCTCATACGAGTCAAAGAACGGAAGACTACGAACCTCCGCAAAAACTTGCAGCGATGGATCTAGTGCCGTATGACGTAAAATTGAAAATACACTCAAACGCAAAAAACCCGGTACACTAAAAATTTGGGAAAAAATTACAAAATTTCAAATAATCATAACTTGGTAAATAATGAAGTGCAAATATGCGCAGAAATGCAAAATGAAGCTTGAAACGTCCTCTTTAAGAATATCTGAATGGCAATTATGTTCGGCCATTTTTTTCAAAATGGCGGATGATAAAGTGAGAGGATGCAAAATTGATAATCAAAGGTCCGTGTTTGCGATGGTGCATGGTGTGCATCAGGTATCGCAGCGTAATGGGACCAAATGCACATGAAAGTATAGAGTGTTATCTTTAAAATGCTACTTTACCGAGCTCGATGTGATCATTTTTCACTGAGTTGTTCCAAATTTTGCTAAAAATGCGGTTTTCTTGTTAAATTTGCATAATTCAGTGAATAAGTATCGCATCAAGCTCTATAACGAAGTATTTTAAAGAAAACATTCTATACTTTTAGGTACTTTTCGTCCCATTGAGCTGCGACACTTACTTTGCTCCATGCGCCGTCGCACGCTCGAACATTTTTTAGCAACTTTTCATGTTCTCCTTTTTATCACCCGCCATTTTGAAAAAATATCGTTGCGCACAATTTCGATAGATCTTTCGAAAAGTACGGTTTCAAAGCTTTCAAACCGTTTTTGTAATTTGCTGCTAGGATATTTAGGTGTCGAGATATTCAATTTCGAATTTGCAGCAAATGTCGATTCAGCGAGGCTTAAGGGGCTAAGAGGCTCTGCGGTTCGTTTGGCTCTTTCATAATTTCAATAGCTGTTCATGTTTCTCTATATAATAATTTACACAATTTTGCGAATTGGAAATTTAATTTTTATCAAAAGTTATCGTTCTTTACCCTTCAGTTACGCATGATCACTGTGGTATACACTTTAGTTCGCGAAGCTGTCCCTAGCTCTCTACCTTCTCCGTACGATTGGCCATTATGGTAAACAGCTTGAATATGCTGTTCAGGATCGCGCCTGAGTTCGCGGTGACCCGGCGCGCGGGATACCGAGTCGCTGGACGCCACCTGAACGTCGAAATTCCCTGGCGCTCCTAGTCCACGGAGCCGCCGCGACGCGGGCGCGATCTGGGTTGTCGCGCGCGCGAGCCCCTCGGCTCGCACGCGAGTTCGAGCTGCCCAGGGCATATAAGAGTGCCCGCGGAGACGATCAGAGATTTCCTTCGTACAGCTTTTGGCCTTCGTACGGTCCACCGCCGATAGTGGCACTATCTCTTGTACGCTGGACTTCGCGAATTTGTCAGTACGCCGGGCTTACGTTCTGGCTTGACTGAGATTCTGTTCGTGCGCCGGGCTTCAACTCCTGGCTTGACTGGATTTTTCTTAAATGTATGTGCCAAGACAATAAACAAAGATAAACAATTTTCCTTTTCCGAACGTGTTCACTCCGATAAGTGCTGCCTCGTGCGACTTTTCTTTTTCCGTGATCTTTTCCTTTCGAGGCACGTTGCTTCGTGCAACTTCATCAATTTAAACCATAATTGATTGTTTCGCATGGAAATTATTGCGTCGATTATGGCGACGATAAATCCTGAAAAGGCTGCTCAAGTTATTGCTTTAATTGAAGATGGCAGAAGTCGAAGGTACGTTGCTCAGGCACTTGATTTGTCAATGTCAACTGTGCAACGTGCTTATGCCAGGTACTTACAAACCAATTCTTTCCATAGAAGGCCTGGTTCGGGACGTCCTCGATGTACCAATCACAATGATGACCGATTTATTGTTTCAAATTCGTTAAGAGACAGACATCGAACATCTGTTCAAATTAGAAACAATTTAAGGGATGTCCGCAACATTAATGTATCCGTTAACACCGTTCGGAGAAGATTAAAGGAACAAAATTTGCTTTCGCGCAGGCCAGCAGCTGTACCTTTGCTTAAATGTCACCATCGCGTAGCTCGACTCAATTTTGCAGTTGAGCATAGAGACTGGACTTACGCAGACTGGAGCAAAGTACTCTTTAGCGATGAATCTCGTTTTTGTGTCTATTCTCCAGATGGACGAGAACGAGTTTATCGTCGCGGTGGAGAACGATTTGCAGACTGTACGGTAAGTGAGAGGCATAGCTACAATGGAGGCTCTGTAATGATTTGGGCAGGAATTTCAGCTAATGCTCATACAGATCTGCACTTTTTTGACAAGAATATGAACGCAGATGTATACGTGGAAGACACTCATTCCGTATGTTGTTCCGTACGCACCCTTCATCGGAGAGAACTTCTTGTTTATGCAAGACAATGCTCGACCACACACTGCGAGAAGAGTGCTTGATTTCTTCGATGAAGTTGGCATAAATCGACTCGATTGGCCAGCAAATAGTCCAGATTTAAATCCAATCGAACACTTATGGGACAACCTCGGCAGGAAAGTACGAAATCACGTACCTGCTCCTCAGTCACTGCGGGAACTGCGAATAATTCTCGAAAACGAATGGAATACAATTACGCAGGATGAAATTAAAAGACTAATAAGGAGTATGCCTGATCGTATGAATGAGGTAATACGCGCACGAGGCAGTCATACCCACTATTAGTACACACACACACCACACACACAGCAGAGAGGGTTTGGAGTCATTAATTACTGCAGGAGTGATGAACTGCGGGGTCCTTATCTCTGCTGTAACACCACACACACACACACACACACACCACAAGGAGGGTGTGAAATCTTGAAATACTGTGGAGCTGACGAACCACGGGGTCCTTATCCTTGTGGTATACAAACACACACACACTACATACAATGGGACTTTTTCTACCAGTAAAACTCTATGCGGTTTATAGTGGGAAGACTTACAACCATAATTTGAGCTAATGACAGCGGTATCTTAAAACGCAATTCATCTTTATTACGTAATATCGATTACGCAAAATGAAGAACCTAAATTGAATTTTACTTTCATTTCCCTAGCTTTCAAAATAATAAATGCAAATCATTGAATATATTGTGCAGGTTATGTAAATTATTATATAGAGAAACATGAACAGCTATTGAAATTATGAAAGAGCCAAACGAACCGCAGAGCCTCTTAGCCCCTTAAGCCTCGCTGAATCGACATTTGCTGCAAATTCGAAATTGAATATCTCGACACCTAAATATCCTAGCAGCAAATTACAAAAACGGTTTGAAAGCTTTGAAACCGTACTTTTCGAAAGATCTATCGAAATTGTGCGCAACGATATTTTTTCAAAATGGCGGGTGATAAAAAGGAGAACATGAAAAGTTGCTAAAAAAATGTTCGAGCGTGCGACGGCGCATGGAGCAAAGTAAGTGTCGCAGCTCAATGGGACGAAAAGTACCTAAAAGTATAGAATGTTTTCTTTAAAATACTTCGTTATAGAGCTTGATGCGATACTTATTCACTGAATTATGCAAATTTAACAAGAAAACCGCATTTTTAGCAAAATTTGGAACAACTCAGTGAAAAATGATCACATCGAGCTCGGTAAAGTAGCATTTTAAAGATAACACTCTATACTTTCATGTGCATTTGGTCCCATTACGCTGCGATACCTGATGCACACCATGCACCATCGCAAACACGGACCTTTGATTATCAATTTTGCATCCTCTCACTTTATCATCCGCCATTTTGAAAAAAATGGCCGAACATAATTGCCATTCAGATATTCTTAAAGAGGACGTTTCAAGCTTCATTTTGCATTTCTGCGCATATTTGCACTTCATTATTTACCAAGTTATGATTATTTGAAATTTTGTAATTTTTTCCCAAATTTTTAGTGTACCGGGTTTTTTACATTTGAGTGTAGTTATGACCGCAAACGAACATCCGAATTGGAGCTTCCGTACGTTACAAAGCAAGTTTAAACAGCATTTGCATTATCACAGTGAAGTTACACGCTTCCGCAAATACATTTTATCTGGTGGAAATTATTGGGATAAGCTGCAATTAATAAAACGGAATGTGTATGATCGGTTTACGGTAGCAAGAGAGCAAAGGCAACTTGTTACACGACGTCTCCTTCAACAGTGGGCGATGGCTGCAGCCGTTCAATATAACAAACAAGGAGAAGAAAGCGAAGAACATGACAAAGCTTTCCGCTTTGTAGCATCGAACACATGGTTAACGTTATTTCTACGTGAATACAAAATTTCTAACCGTCGAGTTGTTCGGTATTTATCAAAAAGAGAAATAATATCACCGCAAACTGTGATGGAATCCGCTGTACACTTTCAAGAATTAATTAGAATTATATCACCGGATTACGACCCGGATTTCATAATAAATTCTGACCAAACGGGCTGCGAATATCGCGTAAATGTTGCACGAATGTACACGCATACTGGCGAAAAATTCGTACAATTATATATCGGCGATCTAAACAAAGTGACTCGCTCTTATACTGCACAATATTTTGTCACACAATTGAGCAAGCTATTAAATAAAGTGTTCGTTTGCTTACAAGAGACTTCCGACACATTTGGAGTCCGGGTACAGAAATAGGTAGAGGCATTATTGCTATTATGCAAAAATGTTCCAATCTGCTCCAAATCAGGGAAATTAACAACCTCTCTCTACTAGCAATATTTGAAACTGGTTCTCAAGCCGTACGTTGGTAATCATCAGTTTTTATTTCCTGTTGATTCTTGGGGAGGACAAAAGAATATCCATATGTATAACGAAATATTTCGCGATAATAACAATAGGCCAACGTGTAACCTACAAATAATACCACCAAAATGTACGCCAATTTGTCAACCGTGCGATGTTTATTTTTATAGACAGGTCAAAATCATTATAAAGCGTATACAGAACTGTCCTTCTTTATATACCAGCGACGAAAGTATAAATTTGAACACTCGCGCTCATGCGATTCGTATACAATCACTCACACACTATCTGTTATCAGCACCAGTTTTCAATTTTATGCTCCAATATGCGTTGTATGCGTCCTTGTCTTGTTGACAGTCGCGAGGTATTTTACAACATCAATCAAATATGTTTTCCACCAACTATACATAGTCAAAAGTGTATTTGTGCAAAAAATTATGCGTTCATTACGTGCAGTTGGTGCAATAAACTATTATGTTTTATACGCTTTTATACGGCATTCCATCCGCAGAGTTGCGACTGCATGACCACATTTTATAATACGTAACTTTCATTTGTGTGCCTTATATTTGTCTTATGTGTGTGTGTGTATGTGTTTTGATACGGACAAAAACATTTTATTGTAATTAATAAAAAAGTGGTGTTCATATTTGAAAGACCTGACTCTCCTAATTAGCCTTGATTAATAGCGTAGAAACAAAAAAAGAAATTATACATAAGAACAATATAATAATATTTATTACATGTCTTTACATACGAAAAAAACGAACCAGTGGTCGGCGGGACTCGAACGCCGTCGTCGGCGCAAAAGTGTTCGCGGCGCGGGAGCCTCTGTCTGCTCAGCTACGCCGCTTCGTGAAAGAGTGTCGTAACTTGCGCCCTATGTGTAGCACGGCTCCGCGAGCCAAACTTTAACTGCAAATTACTCGTAAACAAAGACTTATTCACGCATATTATGTTAGGGCGTTTATACACGGCATCATAGCTATCGAGTGTGCTATAACTCGTGTTGAAATCGATGAAACAGGTTGCGTCATCTCTTTCGTTGTATTGTCAGTCTGTTGCTTGTCAGTCAGTTCATGTGGTACCCATTTGTCAAGCTTTTTCACTTTCCCCATGGCCTCTAGGTGCCGGGAAACAGTGGAATAGTGAACGTTGATGCTGTGTGTAATATCTCGAACTGATAAACATGAGTCTGCTTCAACCATGTCTTTCAAAACATTGTCATCAATCACTGATGGTGCATGGCCGCGAGGCAAATTGTCGAGATTTGTATCACCAGACCGAAACTTTTCAAATCAACGTCTAATGGTTCGATCACTTACAGAACCTTTCCCAGTAGCAGTGTTTATGTTTCGCATTGCCTCGGCCGCACTATGACCAAGTTTGTATTCGTACAAGAATATTATCCGCATTTCCTTACTTTCCATATGGAAAAAACAGCGATTTTCAACGATATAAACAATGTGATAGAAGTAAGGTTATGCGTGCGAATTTACGTGTGGGGCATATACTTTTCAAATATCACGCATGCAACGACAGCTGCATGAAAAGAGCTGAACTACTCGGCCGGGAAATTTGAATTTTGAAGAACGGCCATTTCATCTGCAACAACCTAATAACACAACCTACAGACACGGGCGACAGACTGAAGATCCACGGAGACAATCCTAACCTCACTTCGAGCGCCTCCAAGGGGACTGCTGTTTTGGATGCCGTTTTGCCCCGTCGGTACGATGAAATGAGCGTAGCTTCTACTGCCGAAAAGTCAAATGAGCAGGCGGAGATTCTCCATATCAGTAGGCTCATTTTCGGATCATGAAACCTCTTACCGACTGTGTACATTATTCGTGAGACTCTCCATGGAGACGAGTCAGAGATATTCTTACACAAATGTCACGTCATGACTACAAACCATAACTTTTGAATTTGGTTTTGTCTAACGATCATTTGTTGATCTGGAGACTGTCCGTAGAGACAAGCCCGTACACGTGCAACATGTTTCGACATGTTCTGGAATCGTACTACGAACCACTACTGAGCATGGTCGAAGTCAGTTAGTCCTAACCTCTTATCGACCGTGCACCTCGTTATCTGTGAGACTCTCCATAGAGACGAGTTCGAGATAATCTCACACTAGTGTCACACCATGACTACGAGCCATAACCTTTGAGTTTGGTCCTGTCTAGCGATCATTTGTTGATCTGGAGGCTGTCTGTAGAGGCAAGCCCGTACACGTGCAACGTGTTTCGATGTATTCTGGGATAAGATTACGTACCACTATCGTGAGTATAATTAAATCCGATTAGTCCTAACTTCTTATTGACCGTGCACCTCGTTATTCTAAGTCTTTCCATAGAGTGGAGTCCGAGACATTCTTATACGAGGTCACGCCATGACTACGAATCATAACCTTTAAATTTGGTTTTGTCTAGCGATCACTTATTGATCCGGAGCTTATTTGTAGAAGCAAGGTCGTACACGGGTAACGTGTTTGAAGTATTCAAGGATCGGACTATGAACCATCACCGCGATTGTGGTTATGTCCAACATTGACTACGGAATTGAAATCATGTGTATGGTTAGGCAATAAATGTTTATATGTGCAGAGACGGTCGACAGCGGCGAACTCATGTTAGTTTCTGCAGGAGACCAGTCAATGACGTTCGCTGCAGAAATCATTAATAAACACAAAGTGGCGATGTTTAAAGTGGATTTGATGGGTTCTTATGCCGACGAGGCGTCTTATGGTCCAGCAGTACATGATTTGGGCTCAAAGACGCAAATTTATTTTTAGCTAAGGCTGCTACTCAGAAGTACGGCAGACGATTGTCAGACTGTAATCCAGGGTATAATTGAGACAGCAATAGCAGCACAAGCCCAGCTCTTGACAGAGCTGTGAAAACCAATGGAATTCTAAACGTCTCACAACCTCCCTCCCACAAGGCTAAAATCATTAAGATCAGGGAAAGCTCCTTTTTTCGATACAACCTTCCATATAGGAAAACGCGAGAGCCTTTGTCCTCAAGTCAACGTCTTGTCGAGAGGCAAAGACTGCATCTCGGTCGACGAGACACTGGTTGAGTTCCCGAACCAGGACTGTTCAATATAGAAGATAGAAGTGAGCCGGATAGCTAGCAGGCTTGCCAACTTCATAGACAATTGGATTACGATCAATAACGAGGTTGTCATCCTCATTGCCATATCTAATTGCGAGATTCCTTTTCCGCAAGCCTCACCTTCCCGCCTTTACTTGAGCGAGCCGTAGTTAGGTGAAGCAGAACGTTTCCTATGCGCGAAGGAGATTGATTGTCTCGTTGCAAAAGAAGCCATACAACCAGCTGTATTTAACCCGGATCAGTCTCTCTCCTGATATTTTTCTGATTGATGAGGCATCCGCAAGCAAACGATTTATTTTAAATCTAAAATCTTTTAACAAATATATTTCTGCGCCTCTCTTTAAAATGGCGAATGTACAGACTGCCATTCGGTGGAAGTCCCCAGATTGTTTCATGGTTACTATTGGCATAGAAAACTCTTATTTGCTGATATCAGCCTGTGCCTCACATTGGAGACATCTTCGGTTTTTCTTTCAGGGAAACCTATTTGGATTTTGTGTTACCTTTCTCGCATTAGTCCTATGGTCTCGCATCAGCTCCGTATATTTTTACGAAAGTAATTTTACGTAAGCAGGGTTTCCTTTCTGTCATCTACTTAGATGATTTTTGCTTATAGGAAACACCTTACAAGAACGCAACAGGAACATAGAGAAGACTCTCAATTTACGGGATCATTTAGAAGCTATCGTTAACTGCCAGAAATGTTAACCCAAACCTAGTAAAAAAAGGAAAAAGTTTTTGTGTTAGACTCGTCGGAAATAGCTATAACGTTGCCGGAAGAGAAACGATTAGCCTTACTGGAGCGACTAGAACAATATTCGGTGTGGAAATCATGAAAGATTCACGAGTTTAATCGGGACATGAAAGAAGGCGTACTAGTAGGTGACGACGAGACGCCGTGCGTTCCGGACCTGCATCTTATTTTCGTTCCGAAGAGAGAAAAATATCGAGAGCGCGGTAGTCGCTAGACCGGGAATCGAACCCGGGTCTTTCGCTTGCCGGGCGACTGCTCTAGACCACTGAGCTATCTGACGCTCCACGCTCACGACATTCTCCTCTCCCTAGATAACATTAAGAGATGTCGTTCGGAAAGCGATATCTCTAATGCTATCTCGAGCGCACGGCGACTACAGAGAGAGGCATTGTTACTTGTACCTGGTTGTAGTGGTACAAGCTAGAGGTCATCGAATTCTATTTTCCGAGCAGTTTCTTAGGGAACGATATACATACGAGATTTTGAAAGACAAAAGTTTCTGTCTGTGTTTCTGGCCTGTGTGAACTCAAATGACACTTAGTCCCATCCTCCAGCCTGATTTTCAATAGTGGCTACATAAGTTATGATCACTACCAATTTCAAGACCTTTAATTATACGCAGTTTCTTTGCAAAATCTTTCCGGACGCTTCACTCACAGGCTGGAGTGCATATATGGGAACCAAAAAGTCGTACGGATGGGCACTTCACGAAAACAAGGAACACATTAATTTTCTAGAACTAAAAGTCGCTGAATAAGCGCTTAAATCTTTCTTCCCGAAACTCTCGGCCCTTGCAGAATCCACTTGGCAGTGGTGTGAATCGAGAGATCGATAGCTTTTTGTCTCTTATGTCAGCTCATCTGACAATATTGTGCCAGATTCTGAATCTCGAATAATTTCAACTGAAACCGAGGGGGAAACCACTCCCGTCTTTTTTTGTGCGAATTCAAAAAAAGATTTGGGCCATTTGATGTGGATCTTTTTGCGACTTATATCAATACTAAATGCACAAAAATTTGTTTCCTGGTTCCCCGATCCATTTGCCTTCGCAGTAGATATACAGGCGATGGACAAAATAATGTGAACACTATGCTAAATATTATATATTTGTTTATATTAGGCCCCCTGCCTATGAACGGTGCGGCGCGTATATGTGGTGCACTTTACGTAATAACCGTTCTAGTTTATATTTCAGTATACTACTCGCTTTGTTCTGCGACGGTGTTAACAATCAGACTGTGAAATGGGCGACCTGTCAGACTTCGAAAGATAAATCGTGGGTGCTCGGTTAGCAAGAGCATCTATGACGAAAACGGCCGAACTGTTTAACGTTTCACGACAGTATCCACTGTGATGACAGCCTACACAAAACATGGCAAAGCAACATCTGCGAAGAGAAGGAGTGGGCGCAAAACAACGTTAACAGACAGGGACCGCCGAATATTATAAAGGAACCCTGGCCAAGCAATATAAAACTACCGCAACAAAGGCGACAACAGAACTCAGCAGTCACTTGAACAATCCTGTTTCGACAAAAACAGTGCGACGGGAGCTTCACAAAAGTAACATTTATGGCAAGGCTGCAATTTCAAAACCTCTTATAATGGATGCCAACGCAAAGCTGCGAAAGAAGTGGTGCCACGATCATAAAACTTGGACGATTGATGATTGGAAGAATGTATAGTATGATCTGATGAATCATCGTTTACTTTGTTCCCTACAAACGGCTGGTTTATGTATAGAGAACCCCCAAAGAAGCCTACGATCCGGACTGCTTACTACCCACAGTCAAGCATGGAGGCGGCTCCGTGATGATTTGGGCGGCTATGATATATGATGGTATTCCGCTGGTCCGACTATTACCCTCAATGGCCATATTACTGCGAATGAATATCTAAACATCCTCAATGATAAAGTTCTTACTATGACCAGTATATAGTTGTCAAACGCTGCCATATTCCAAGACGATAATGCGCTCATACGCACGGCCAGAAAAGTTCAGTCTTCGAGGAACATCGGAATATTATCAAGCATCTCTCCTAGCCAGCACAATCGCCAGATCTTAACATCATTAAGCCGCTATGGGGAGTTTTGAAGTAAAGAGTGAAGAGCAGATTTCCACCTCCATCATCATTGAGGCAATTGGCGGAGATGTTGGTGGAAGAATGGGACAACATTCCGTTATATTCTATCCGTGTGTTCTACGAATCTATTCCGTGACGAATTACAGCTGTCTTAAAAGCAAACAATGGCCTTACATATTATTAATTAACAAATATTGTATATTAGTCAGATGTTCACATTATATTGTCCACCCTCTGTATTTACCTTAATTTGGAGCAAAATTTATTTCTATGCTTTTCCACCTTTGGTACTGATTACGAAAGCCTTGAGGAAAATAGCGAATAACAAAGCAGAAAGAATTCTAATAGTCCCTAGATGGCCTACTCAACCGGGGACTCAACATCCGACCTGGCAAACACTCCCCCTGTTTGCAGATAGGTTTTTTCTCACAGTATTGCCATGAGTTTGTGTCGTCAGACGAATTAGCTCCTCAGGTGGGCCAACACCTCAGGGTGTTGGTCGCACTTAACAACACCGCTTGCGCTGGATTTTGGCAGCCGTCGGGTTGCGGTGTGCGCTATGAATCTATTTCACGAGTCAAGTGTTCGAAGAAAAAGGCTTGCCTCGCTCGTCACTTGTAACCCATGACGAAATGTCGTGAGATACACGAAATACGATTTCCCGGCGTGACTGGTCGCAGTGTCGAACTAGCGTCGAGAAAATATTTGAAATGCACGAAACAACGATGTACCAGGTGTGTCGGTAATTCCTTTCCGGTTTTTTCGCTAAAGAAAACATGTTATTTACAATGGATAGTTAAAATATATTTATTTAAAGTATTGGCCATTTGATTCTATACATTTTGCCCATCTCTCAGGCAATTTATGGTTGCCATTCCAAAAGAACTGTTTCTCCTTTCAGCTAAACCATTCATCGAGCCATTTTTTAACTTCTTCGAAATCGGCGAAGTACTGCTCTGCAAGCGCATGCCCCATCGATGCGAAAAGGTGGTAGTCGGATGGAGCCAGGTCTGGAGAGTACAGCGGGTGCGATAAAACTTCCCATCCAAGTGATTTCAACACTTCTTTGACTGGTTTTGCTGTATGAGACGGCGCGTTGTCATGCTGCAAAATTACCTTATCATGTCTTTGAGCGTATTGTGGACGTTTTTCGATCAATGCACAGTTCAAATTGATCATTTGTTGTTGGTAGCGATCAGTACTAACTGTTTCTCTAGGTTTCAACAGTTCATAATATACGACACCAACCTGGTCCCACCAGAGCATGGTCTTGCGACCAAAG